>NC_061510.1:286548315-286640061 GCF_022539505.1 Lolium rigidum
CGTGCTCAGGTGAGTGAGAGGAGGGTGATGGACATGGTGGAGCAGGCTAGAGGTGACCAGAGAGAGAGAGAGAGCATGAGGGTGGCATGACATGCCACGGCATGGATGCTCTGGTCAACATGAGCAAGCTCCAGGGCTTGGCAAGTGGTAGAGATGGTGCAGTGAGGTGAGAGGAGGCTCCAGGGATGCAGAGGAGGTCAGGCTTGGACCAAGTCCTCTCCAATTTTCAGCATGGGCACAATAATGTACCCTACATAACAAGTGTTTGATGAAATGCCCGAAAGAAATTAATTTTTAAATTTTGCAAAGATTTTTGGTGGGTTGTAATCACATATTAAGAGGAGTAGAATGGAGGTGGTGGTGGTCAAAATTGTGTTGATATGCAAAAATCCAAAATGCACATGATCTTCATTTTCAAATCTGGTTCCAACTTTGCTTGATGATATATTTGAATCTAGAAGGAATTTGTATGGGGTTGCTTGAGCAAAGTTGTTCACTTTTATGTTGACTTGGATGAGGTGCAAAAGTTTGACAAAGTTTAGTTTAGAAATTTTGAAATAACAGGGCTCAAAGAGGGCATCAGGTTAACTTTTGGTCAAAATGACCATTAGTGCATGTGAGCTCCTATTTCACTCAAATTTGATTTGATTTGAATTTCTTTGATTCCAAAGGTGTTTATATGTGTTTAGTAACCAAACAAAACCAATGGTGCAAGCCATAATGGTCTAGGTTCAAGATTTGGAAAAATGGCCATATCCACATATGTGTATTGGAAAATCTTCTTATTTCCCATTTGATTGGGTTTTTATTGATCTCATTGATGTAGTTGAGGTTTAATATGATATAAGAAAACAATTCAAGCAATTGAAACAAGTTTGATGGTCTTTTACTCAAATTTGTATTTTTGGCCATATGCACATATGTGCATTTCATACTTGTATTCCTTTTCTTTATTTATGATCAAAGGTCATGGTTTAGGGTTTATTTGGTGTTATATTGGGTGTGGTAAAGTTTTCAAACCCTTTGGGCAAGGTAGAGGTGTTTAGGTCAAGTTTTGGTAAAATGGCTATGTGTCACATATGCCACTATGCATATGTGGCATTTGATTTTTGATTTGAGTGTTCTTGGCCCATTTGATGTTGTTGAGTGTTGAAATGGTATATGGAAGTGATCCAACCATTCATAACAAGTCCTAGGGTCAATATTCTTAATTTCCCAAATTGCTATTTTATTCTCATATGCCTCTATGGCATTTTTAGTTTCTTTTTATTTTCTTTGGAAACCACTTGGATTTGGTTTGATAAGTACTAGGTAAGGTGTATGAAGCTTTTCCAATTCTCTAAATAAAGTGGAAAGGTTTTGGGTAAAGTTTTATAAATATAGCCCTAGGCACATATGCCTCTTTCTTATTTAATTTCCTTTTATTTTAAATTAACTAGGGTGGTGAAAAGAGGGGTGAGGTTTAGGGTTTAGTGGGGTTCACAATGGTTCACCACCATTTAGCATAATTAATAAAGGTAGGGTTCAAGATTTACCTATTAGGGCTATAAGCCCCCATATGTCTTTTATTTTATTTTGGGTTTCTCAAAATAGATCCAAAATGATTTTCTGGAGAAGATTAGGGTTTAAGGTTTTTCTTATTTGATTTCTTTCTCTTTTATTTTATTGGGTTGGTGACCTTCACTTGATCACATTAGGGTTTTAGGGTTTAGCACATAAGCATAATAACACTCATCATGGCAAAACACAAGATTTAAACCAGATCTATATGTATCAATCTTATTTTAATAAAAGTTTTTGTTGGTTCCAAAATTTGGAACTATGGAAATTCATTTTGTTTGTTTTGAAATTTTTGGGTTGTTACAAACCCTTCCCCCTTAAACAAATCTCGTCCCGAGATTTTAAGAAAAGTTAGGTTCCTAAGAAAGATTGAGCAGTGAGATTAACAGGGGAACATACTTGGCATGGCCTGGGGTGCTTCCTGTAGCTTGGTGGTATTCAAGCGGTAGTAACGACCGTTGCGGTTGTTTGGGTAGTTTGGGGCAAACTTTCTTCCAGCTATGCATACTGACAGCTCGCTGCTGGGCAGTGCAGCGGTATTGAGGGCAATCCCGGCAAGCTTCTTGGGGCATTCATTGGAGTAATGACCCACGGTTCCACATTCATAGCGAGATTACCGTTGACTTGTCCTTTTGGGCAATGGGTACAGCATTGCTTCCAGCTTCTTGGGGCATTGTTGGCGGCTTTCATCGGGCACTTTTTTGAGTAATGACCAAGTAACACCACATGCATGGCAAGTCACGATGGACTTGTCTCTCGGGGGCATGGTTGGGTATTGGGATGAGCTGCTCCAGGGTTGCTATCCTTACGCGGAGACGAGCAATGAGGTGGTCCTTCTTGGCGTGTTGATGACGAAGTGCCTTGCGTTCCATTGCGAGGATGTTGATGGTGTCAATCATCTTGGTGTGCTTAATGTGCATCTGGTTGGCTTGGGCACGGGGGTTGTTGCGGGTAGGAGGGGCCATCTGAACAATGAGGTAGATCATAAGATAAAGGGGGAAATTTCTATGGTTTGGTTGAGATAAAATTTGAAAAGTTCCTAACTTGAGTATTGTTGAGGGGGTACAACCAACAACACTTTTTCATTCATACCAAGCATCACACATTACAAATCTAACACACGGTTGGTTTGAAGAACCATTCATCGCTCTACGATACAAGGGGAATCCTGATACAACTCACACCTACTTAAGTGCTGGGGTGATACTACTCTTCCGGGTGGATTTTTCTTCTTTACGGGTGAGGTGCTTGGCGAGAGGCGAGGGCGTTGTCCAAATCCCTGCGGGTTTTGTACTGCCTGAAGTCCTGAGGTGCTTCATCGGGGTTCATCTTTGGTTGTGGTGGGGGCATGGTCATCGGTCTTCCCATGGAGTCATGTCTTGGGTAGTAGATGAAACGGGTGTTCTTGATCTTGTCCTCATTTTGTCCACACAGACGGGAAATTGCTTCTTGCATAGCTTTGTCTAGTCCTTCCTTCCAAGTGTTTCCGTTACGAGAAAACCATATGGTTTCCCATACCGGGGCATCAAGCTTCCTTCGTAGATCGGTGGAAACGTCCCACTGAGGTGGTTCTCCCTAACCGAGCCTTGAGGGGTATTCGAAGAACTCGGGATACGGGTGTCCTAGATAGTCCAAGTAGTTGCTTCAACTCCTTTTCGAACTTTAGGTCGCCTCCGGAACCAAGCTGATAGGACTCCCATTGGTACTTCATCTGTGAGCAATTAGGATAAGTAAGTTAAAGAAGTAGTCAAGTGTGCAACATTTTAGGTAGGCTTGTAAAGAAAGTAAAGTATAGATTTCTCATTTTTGCAAAAGATCTCAAGGATAAAAGTGCGAATAAGTTTTTCATAAATATTCACTTCTTTGGTTTTGAAACTAAGTTTTTCAGACGTCCATTCTAACTAGGGTCTCCTAAGGTCAAACAATGGCTCTGATACCAACTTGTCAACACCCGGATTTTTAAGTCCAGGTGCCTGTTATGCCATACATCGCAATCCCAGGAATATTGTTGTTGCGAGACATAACAGCTTGAATATCATAAGTCATCATTCATTACATATCATAGTCGTCTTACAAATAGATCACATGATCCAATATTACAATAATAGTTGAACTACTGTTTCAACACACATCACAAATACATAGCGGAAGCGTAGATCGAAGGGGACTCTATAGTCCACAGGCCAACGCTTGACGTCAGGAGTGGTCCTAGTTGTCGTAGACGTCCTGCTGTCCTTCTTCCGGGTTCTGGTACTCCTCTTCATACTGCTGCTCATCTTCATAGTCTGGCCATTTGAATAGCCAGGGACACAGCCGTGAGTACTTTAAAGTACTCGCAAACTAATACTAATGTAAGTACGAACATTTCTAGTAAGGGGGTGCTAAGCTCTAGTTTCTTTTGCATGAAGCCAATTTTTGCTCACAAGAATTTGAAATCAAAACTTTTCATGTGCTACTAACTCAAGTGGGAACATTAGTGTCATTCCCACAACATTTGTTGTAATTCAAGTCAAATTCCACATTCACCTTTTATTTGCAAAAATCACAAGTCATATGCCACATTTTTGAAAATGGTCTGATGACGGAACAATATGGCCTTTCCAACCGTCCTTAACCGTGGACGCGGCTATTCGAATAGGTTTACACTCTGCAGAGGTTGTACACTTGTGCCACAACTTTTGATTACATCCGTCAGGGGTAACCCTGAATAATCGTAACTCGGTACGCGGATCATCAACCAAAACCTTTCACTTACATTTCCTAGTATAGGTACCTCTCCCCATGAGCTTGGCCTCCCAGTGAAGACCGGGTCGTCAACTCTGGGAACTCGCACAGGGCTTGGGCCGGACATTCTCCTCATCTTTAACGTCGTTTCTTTTGTGGTGGAGGCAGCTTTCGGCATAACCCCGATGACGCTTGTTTAGAGGGAACCCATACTAAGACACATAAACTTCCAGCTTAAGCCCTACCCATAATCAGGTATTGTGGGGGTACTTGTAAATTGGAATGGTATCGCATCCGAACCCAACCATCAGTTTTCGTAAAATTTACCAAGTCCTTCTCAAGTCATATTCACCTTCAAAATCTTTCAATAGAATGAATCATCATTCCAAGGTTTTCAAAGTCATTTCATTGCACAAGTCCCCAACTAGAGTAGTCATTTTCAATTTAGCACTAGCATCTAAGTATGAGGGGTGCTAAGTAATTTGCTTTGCTTCTAGGCTAACTTTGATACTCTTGTACTAATCCAATACTAACCAAGTGAATCATAAATCAAAAAGTACTTTGATAAAACAAAGATAAATAAAGCTTGGAGAGTAAAACTGGGAAATAGGATCATTAAGCATAAAGGAAAAAGTAATGGTGCCTTGCTCGTGAGGAGCTTTGCACTTGGGTAGTCTTGCAAGAATATTAGCTTGCCTTGGTGGGTGTATTGATCAAAATGTTCCTCCTTCTTCTCCGTAGATGTTCTCGTCGTCCCCTTCGTAGCCTTCGGCACTAGCGTCTATAAATACGAATACGGGGTATACAATCACCACACAAGTTCAAGAGCTATAAAAAGCACACACATAAATCACACCAACTATTCTAGCATTATCACCTTGTCATCATGTGGGTTGATATGGTTTTATTCTTAAGAAAATAATTTCCTCTCATTATATATGTAAATGATAGTTTCCTTTTAATTCTTGAGGAATAATTTCCTCTCATTGAATCTTCTTAAGATTTAATTTCTCAAACCATCACACATGAATTTATGGTGACCTAAGTCAACCATTCATCATCATCATTTGAGAAAATGATTTAAATGAGGTAGAGATACCTCATACCATTTAATAATGCCTATTATGATTTAAAATCTCCAAGTATTTCATGTGAGAGTATTTGGCCAGGGGTTCAAACTTCATATGAAAATACTTGGGACAAGATTTAAAAAGTGGTACACATCATATAATTTACACAAGTTAAACTAGCATCACACATTACTATTAAGTGGGTAAATGTGTTGTTTTCTTATTTAGAAAGAATAATTTCCTCTCATACTAAATAAGGTGTTACTTTTAATTACTTAGAGAAATAATTTCCTCTCATTGTCTTATTAAGATTTAATTTCTCTCATGAACAATATATGACCTAGGTTGACCAAAGTCAACTTCTTCATACTTATTACTTGAGAAAATGATTTAAATGAGGTTCCATACCTCATGCAATTTAATACTAACAGGGTAGTGATTTAATGTCACATAATAACTCAACATGAGATTACACGAGAATAGTTATTACCTCATGTTAAATTACTTGAGAACAAGGTTTAAATGAGAGGATTACCTCTCATATGATTTAACACATAGTTGTAACTAATTTAATAGAAACTACTATTGAGGTGATTTAATATTCTCAATTAACAGGAATGATACCCTGTTGACCAAGGTCAACACTTCACATTTATTATTTGAGGAAGGTGATTTAATTGAGGTTCATCATTTCATGTGATTTAAATAACTAATGCAATTTAAATACTATGTTGGTTTAAATGAGGTGCTACACCTCATAGATTTGACCCCTAATGGTGAACATAATTTAAATGAGATGGTGCACCTCATGCATTTTAATAACACCTAATAATGATTTAATATCATCAACTAATTCAATATGAGATTTTGCTAACCATGGTATCTACCTCATGTTGAATTAGTTGAGACAAGATTTAAATGAGAGGGAAGCTCTCATACATATTAATTCTAGTATAGCAAAGATTTAATATCACCACAATTCCTATGAGACCTAAATGACCAGAGTCTCTACTTTATTTGGAATTGGTGGTGACCAGCTTTAAATGAGAGAAAACTCTCTCATAAGATTTCTTAATAGTTTTGGACAATATCTTTGACTAGAAATAGCCATAAAGTCATATAAATCAACTAAGCCATGATCATTCAAAGTAGGCATGGCATATTTTTGTAGAAACAATTAGTATAAGTGAAATGTGAATTATAGGAGTTGGAATTAACTTAAAATCACTTTTGGTTGATTTTTAATAATTATTCTAAGGTAGAAAAGTCCCTGCCCTGTTTATTTTATCACTTTAATTCTATAATAGAGCTAGGGCTCAATCCAGTGGCATTGTGTAGATAATTTCATAAGGTTTCCAAATATATAAAATTTGTAAAATTTGGCCCAGTAGATTTTTCCCTATTAGATTTTAAAGTGAGCAACAGATTGCATATTTCATCTAGTTTGGAAATTCGAAATTTGAATCGTGGGCTGGCGGGAAAGGCAAATGGGCTGCACAGGGGAGAGAGAGGTGGGCTGGCCCAGTACTGCGTCCAGCGCAGCGGGCCGCCTGACAGCATGGGGGCCACGCGTCAGTGGGTTTTTACTCACCGAACCGGTACGTGGTGTGTGGAGCGTTAGATCAGGCGATGATCCGACGGCTGGAGGTTGTCGTCGTCGACGGCGAGAAGCAGAGGCAAGCTCGGCGGAGGGAGGGGGTCGGCGACGTGCTGGGGCTCCGGCGATCGACGGCGACGGGCTGCGGCGACGTTGTCGATGACGACGAGTCGAAGGAGGGTCGCAGCAGCTCCGGGAGTGCTCGGGATCATCGGCGGCGTCGAGCTACTGCAGCGGCGGGCTCCGGCCAAATTCCGGCGAAGGAGGAGTGAATCGGAGAGGGGAAGAGGGATTGGCGAGCCAGAGGAGTGAGGGGAAGCGAATGGTGTGGAGTTTGGAGGCTGGATCGTGCTCCTTTTATAGGGGCGAGGCAAGGCCGAGGCGGAGCGGGCAGGTCATCGATGGCGTCGTCGTTCCAGGGCGGCGAAGGGGCAAGGGATGGGCTCGAGCGTTGGCGACGTCGTGGTGGTGCTGACGCGCTTCGTGGCGAGGACAGGGAAGGACGGAGCGGGTCAGACGACGAGATGCACTGGCTCGGTACTGGCGGACGGTCGTCGTCGTGGTCGTCGCCTGCGGCGTTCCCGCGGGTCAGTGGCCATGTCCAGGCGATGCAGGGTGATGTGCTACGTCGACTGGCGTAGAGAGTGAGGGCGGAGGTGACGCGAGGGCGCGGGGGTCGTCACGCTCTGGCCGCGCCAGGATGCTTGCCATGCGCGCACTGGTGCGTGCATGGGCATGTCCGGGCGCCCACCGGGCGCGTCGATTTCTATCCGTTGCGGTAAGAATTTTTGTCGAGGCATGGACTGGTCGTGCTCGGGTGAGTGAGAGGAGGGTGATGGACATGGTGGAGCAGGCTAGAGGTGACCGGAGAGAGAGAGAGCATGAGAGAGGCATGACATGCTATGGCATGGATGCTCTGGTCAACATGAGCAAGCTCCGGGGCTTGGCAAGTGGTAGAGATGGTGCGAGTGAGGTGAGAGGAGGCTCCGGGGATGCGAGAGGAGGTCGGGCTTGGACCAAGTCCTCTCCAATTTTCAGCATGGGCACAATAATGTACCCTGCATAACAAGTGTTTGATGAAATGCCCGAAAGAAATTAATTTTTAAATTTTGCAAAGATTTTTGGTGGGTTGTAATCACATATTAAGAGGAGTAGAATGGAGGTGGTGGTGGTCAAAATGGTGTTGATATGCAAAAATCCAAAATGCACATGATCTTCATTTTCAAATCTGGTTCCAACTTTGCTTGATGATATATTTGAATCTAGAAGGAATTTGTATGGGGTTGCTTGAGCAAAGTTGTTCACTTTTATGTTGACTTGGATGAGGTGCAAAAGTTTGACAAAGTTTAGTTTAGAAATTTTGAAATAACAGGGCTCAAAGAGGGCATCAGGTTAACTTTTGGTCAAAATGACCATTAGTGCATGTGAGCTCCTATTTCACTCAAATTTGATTTGATTTGAATTTCTTTGATTCCAAAGGTGTTTATATGTGTTTAGTAACCAAACAAAACCAATGGTGCAAGCCATAATGGTCTAGGTTCAAGATTTGGAAAAATGGCCATATCCACATATGTGTATTGGAAAATCTTCTTATTTCCCATTTGATTGGGTTTTTATTGATCTCATTGATGTAGTTGAGGTTTAATATGATATAAGAAAACAATTCAAGCAATTGAAACAAGTTTGATGGTCTTTTACTCAAATTTGTATTTTTGGCCATATGCAAATATGTGCATTTCATACTTGTATTCCTTTTCTTTATTTATGATCAAAGGTCATGGTTTAGGGTTTATTTGGTGTTATATTGGGTGTGGTAAAGTTTTCAAACCCTTTGGGCAAGGTAGAGGTGTTTAGGTCAAGTTTTGGTAAAATGGCTATGTGTCACATATGCCACTATGCATATGTGGCATTTGATTTTTGATTTGAGTGTTCTTGGCCCATTTGATGTTGTTGAGTGTTGAAATGGTATATGGAAGTGATCCAACCATTCATAACAAGTCCTAGGGTCAATATTCTTAATTTCCCAAATTGCTATTTTATTCTCATATGCCTCTATGGCATTTTTAGTTTCTTTTTATTTTCTTTGGAAACCACTTGGATTTGGTTTGATAAGTACTAGGTAAGGTGTATGAAGCTTTTCCAATTCTCTAAATAAAGTGGAAAGGTTTTGGGTAAAGTTTTATAAATATAGCCCTAGGCACATATGCCTCTTTCTTATTTAATTTCCTTTTATTTTAAATTAACTAGGGTGGTGAAAAGAGGGGTGAGGTTTAGGGTTTAGTGGGGTTCACAATGGTTCACCACCATTTAGCATAATTAATAAAGGTAGGGTTCAAGATTTACCTATTAGGGCTATAAGCCCCCATATGTCTTTTATTTTATTTTGGGTTTCTCAAAATAGATCCAAAATGATTTTCCGGAGAAGATTAGGGTTTAAGGTTTTTCTTATTTGATTTCTTTCTCTTTTATTTTATTGGGTTGGTGACCTTCACTTGATCACATTAGGGTTTTAGGGTTTAGCACATAAGCATAATAACACTCATCATGGCAAAACACAAGATTTAAACCAGATCTATATGTATCAATCTTATTTTAATAAAAGTTTTTGTTGGTTCCAAAATTTGGAACTATGGAAATTCATTTTGTTTGTTTTGAAATTTTTGGGTTGTTACAAGTATTTATGCTCGATAGTGGGTTCATGCATGCATTGACACCTGGGACAGTGACAGAAAGTTCTAAGGTTGTGTTGTGTTGTTGCCACTAGGGATAAAACATTGGCGCTATGTCCGAGGATGTAGTTGTTGATTACATTACGCACCATACTTAATGCAATTGTCTGTTGCTTTGCAACTTAATACTGGAAGGGGTTCGGACGATAACCTGAAGGTGGACTTTTTAGGCATAGATGCAGTTGGATGGCGGTCTATGTACTTTGTCGTAATGCCCAATTAAATCTCACTATACTTATCATGCCATGTATGTGCATTGTTATGCCCTCTCTATTTGTCAATTGCCCGACTGTAATTTGTTCACCCAACATGCTTTTATCTTATGGGAGAGACACCTCTAGTGAACTGTGGACCCCGGTCCATTCTTTTAATACTCGAAATACAAATCTGCTGCAATAATTGTTTTACTTGTTTTCTCCGCAAACAATCATCTTCCACACAATACGGTTAATCCTTTGTTACAGACAAGCCGGTGAGATTGACAACCTCACTTGTTTCGTTGGGGCAAAGTACTTTGGTTGTGTTGTGCAGGTTCCACGTTGGCGCCGGAATCTCCGGTGTTGCGCCGCACTACATCCCGCCGCCATCAACCTTCAACGTGCTTCTTGACTCCTACTGGTTCGATTAAACCTTGGTTTCTTACTGAGGGAAACTTGCCGCTGTGCGCATCACACCTTCCTCTTGGGGTTCCCAACGGACGTGTCAACTACACGCATCATCCGGCCGTACTCCGAGACGGACTCAGGGTTTGCGTCGGCGGCTAGGCGTGCAAACCACACGCTTCGATAAACGTCCCGCGGGGTACAGTACAGAATATAAACACCTGAAGGCAACAGGAAGTAAACACCCGAAGGCAACAGTAAGTAAAGCATGGCATACATGGCATCGGCAAATAAAACCAAGGTTGTGGCCCCCTTTTCAACTGACTTGAGAAAAGGTAATGGGTGAGGGGGGGTCCCAATAATTGTCCCCACGCATGGGTAGAGCGCTCAATCTCGGAACAGATAACAAGAACTCGGGTCCTAGGGGACATTAGCGAGTCAAAGTTCCGATGCTTTCGCAAAGGGGCTCACAGATGCCTCTGCTTACAATTTTAGTTGTTAACAATTAAATAGAGCATGTGTATCTCCAACAACTGATATAGCATGTGACAACCTCCCAACAACCCAACATATCCCGATAACAAATCGAGATAACAACAGAGCCTAAACACGCCTACGACTCGCAAGGCTCAAACATCAAGCAACGGCTATGGGTAAGGAATGATACATATAGGATTATTATGGTACACAAGTGGATAGGACACGTGACTCGATAAAGAATCGCAACATAAGGATAGCAGTGCGAGGGAGAGAGTAAATAGGTGAAGAGAGAGGGCTCGCCTGTGAAAAGCTGCAGAAGAACTTGTCGGAGAACTCGTCGTATCTCACATCACCACTTCGCGATCCTATCCGGGAAGAAGCAAAGTGCTACAACAAACAACGGATGCAATTCTTACAACTACGGAGAAGAATCAGCATGCTCCAGATATGATATGCATGCATGACATGGCAAGGATGATGCGATGCACTTATCCAATTTAATCGGAGTTGAACCCCGGACAAACAAATTAAGTTGGAGTTGCATTTCTACCGCCAAATTTAAGGGTGGAATAGCATGGCAAACATGGCAGGGGGTGAGCTACATCAAAGTTAAATGGAACCGGGACAACATTTATATAATATCCCACATATTCCATATGTTTCATATTAGGTGATAATGCAAACTATCACGAATTTACACGATGCATAAGGAAACAACAAGCATGGATGGCATATTAATGTTCCTCTCATTTTTCTTATCAATTTTCATATAGAACACTTTTAGTTTGGAGTTACAGATTAAAAGTTATTCACATATTAGTTTTTATCATTTTAAAATATAAAAACAGATTTATTTTTATTAGAAAAGGACCCATAAATCATTTTCATACAGGGGGGAGGACCCCGGGTTACTTTTGAAGGTTTACAGGGGGTTTTCGAAAATATCATCCGCGCCAGGGGCCGCGGGTTAGTGAAGAAAAATAAGCAGGGGCCTCGGTGTAAGATGGACGAGATCCAGATTTGGGGAGGTTTCTCACCGGGCGGGTGGCTAGCCCGTGAGGCTGATAGGTGGGCCCGCGGCCACGTCGGACGCCACGCTGGCGAAGCATCCGCGCGGCCAACTGGTGGTCAACGGCGGCAAGTCGGAGAAGAATCCGTCGACTCCGCGCGAACCAGGAAGCGGGAGTGGGAGTCGGGGAAGCGCCTCGACGCGCTGGACCTGAAGGGAGTGGCGCCGTCACCGGGGGGTCACCGGAGCTTCGCCGGCGGCGACGTGCTGCGGCGGAAGGAGGCAGGTCAGCGTCAGGGAGGCGACTCAGAGCGCGGGGAGAAGGGGAAGAAAGCCTGGGAGGTAGAGGAGGTCACCAGGAATCCGTGGATGGGATCGAAGGTGACGGGGAAGCTCGGGTGGCGCCGGAATCCTCGCCGGCGTGCACGTAGCCGGAGGTGGAAAAATCGACCGTGTCATCGATTGAGGAGGCCCCCGGCCCGATGGCTTGTACAAGGAGAACGAGGAGAGAGAGGCGGAGCTTATGGTGGCGGCGGCGCGGATCGAGGTGGCCTGAGACGACGGATCGACGGCAAACGGTGGCGTCGGTGCTCGGGGAAGAAACCCTCTGCGTTCCTTGGTGTGGAAGAAAGAAAAGAGGAGGAAGGAAGAGGGAGCAGGTGGAGAAGATAGGGACGGAGAGGGTGCGAGGTCCAGGATAAGCAGATGGAGAGGGGGATCACGCTGGTTGCGTGGGCGAGCAGGTGGGGGTGGCGCCGTGCTGCTTTTCTCTGTCGTGGCGTGAGCAGCGTGAGGGAAAAAGAAAGCGAGAGGGAGGGTGGAGGGGTACGGGCTAGAAGAGAGAAAGGGGTGGGCCGAAGGTGGGCTGCACCGGGGAAAAGGGAGAGGGGGAAGAAGGCCAGCAGGAGAGAGAGAGCCTAGAGAGGTGAGAGGGTTTTCTTCTACAAAACATTTTTCTCCTTTATTTTCAAAACTGTTTTGAAATTCATTTTGAACCAAACCAAATGAGGGTCAAAGTTTATTTGTTAAATGAATAGGCAAGGGTAGGTTTTATAAAACCATATGAGAGGGAAAATATTGAAATAGGGATTTATGAAATAAACTTATTTTGTTAAAACATGGGTGACATGATGCATATGCCATGATGATGCACGAAACAAAAAAAGAATAAGCAGATCTATTAGGGGTACTACCCGGGGCCGTTACAATGTTAATTATCAAGTTATTACATATGTGTTGTTTATGATCTTGCATGCTCTCCGTTATTAGTAGAGGCTCTGGCCAAGTTTTTGCTCTTAACTCCAAGAGGGAGTATTTATGCTCGATAGTGGGTTCATGCCCGCATTGACACCGGGACGAGTGACGTAAAGTTCTAAGGTTGTGTTGTGTCTGTTGCCACTAGGGATAAAACATTGGCGCTATGTCCGAGGATGTAGTTGTTGATTACATTACGCACCATACTTAATGCAATTGTCTCGTTGCTTTTCAACTTAATACTCGGAAGGGGTTCGGACGATAACCTGAAGGTGGACTTTTTAGGCATAGATGCAGTTGGATGGCGGTCTATGTACTTTGTCGTAATGCCCAATTAAATCTCACTTTACTTATCATGACATGTATGTGCATTGTTATGCTCTCTCTATTTGTCAATTGCCCGACTGTAATTTGTTCACCCAACATGCTTTTATCTTATGGGAGAGACACCTCTAGTGAACTGTGGACCCCGGTCCATTCTTTTATACTGAAATACAAATCAGCTGCAATACTTGTTTTTACTGTTTTCTCTGCAAACAATCATCTTCCACACAATACGGTTAATCCTTTGTTACAGCAAGCCGGTGAGATTGACAACCTCACTGTTTCGTTGGGGCAAAGTACTTTGGTTGTGTTGTGCAGGTTCCACGTTGGCGCCGGAATCCCTGGTGTTGCGCCGCACTACATCCCGCCGCCATCAACCTTCAACGTGCTTCTTGGCTCCTCCTGGTTCGATAAACCTTGGTTTCTTTCTGAGGGAAAACTTGCTGCTGTGCGCATCATACCTTCCTCTTGGGGTTGCCCAACGAACGTGTGAAATACACGCCATCACACAACAAAACATAAAACTAAGATAAGGAGAGGTTGCTACAGTAGTAAACAACTTCCAAGACTCAAATATAAAACAAAAATACTGTAGTAAAAACATGGGTTGTCTCCCATAAGCGCTTTCTTTAACGCCTTTCAGCTAGGCGCAGAAAGTGTATATCAAGTGTTATCGAAGGGTGGTGCACCTACAGCGGGGTTTGGAGTTTTCTCAACCATGCATAGTATATTGGATACATAATTTTCAGCGTCTCCCTTCTCATTAGTCTTGGGCTTGCTACTCTCATCGAACAAATTTTCAGGAACAAGCCAAGCATAATTATGTTCTAGTGCATCATTCATAGCTAGGAGTTTACATGGTATTGGTGCTTTGATCTCCCCACCATCATTAGCATTATTAGTGTACCTTATCCTATCCATATCCATTTTTTCAAGGAGACTAACAAAATTAGTATGAGAACCAACCATATTAAATTTAGCAAAGACCTTTCTAGCCTCTCTTGCTAGACCACCAAATTCTCTAAGAAGGGTTTCTAAAACAAAATCTTTCTTTTCCCCCTCTTCCATATCACCAAGTGTAAGAAACATGTGTTGGATTATAGGATTGAGATTAACAAATTTGGTTTCCAACATGCGGACTAAAGCAGCAGCAATTTCATAAGTGGGAGCAAGTTCTACCAAGTGTCTATCTTCAAAATCTTCAACGGTACTAACATGGGTGAAAAATTCTTCTATATTGTTCCTCCCAATTATAGACCCGCGACCTACCGGTATGTTTTTTGTGGTAAAATTAAAAGGAAACATGATGAAATAAGTAAAGCAAATGCAAGTAACTAATTTTTTTGTGTTTTTGATATAGCAAACAAGACAGTAAATAAAGTAAAACTAGCAACTAATTTTTTTTGTGTTTTGATATAATGCAGCAAACAAAGTAGTAAATAAAATAAAGCAAGACAAAAACAAAGTAAAGAGATTGAGAAGTGGAGACTCCCCTTGCAGACTTGTCTTGATCTCCCCGGCAACGGCGCCAGAAAAAGAGCTTGATGGCGTGTAACTCACACGTTCGTTGGGAACCCCAAGAGGAAGGTATGATGCGCACAGCAGCAAGTTTTCCCTCAGAAAGAAACCAAGGTTTATAGAACCAGGAGGAGCCAAGAAGCACGTTGAAGGTTGATGGCGGCGGGATGTAGTGCGGCGCAAGACCAGAGATCCTGGCGCCAACGTGGAACCTGCACAACACAACCAAAGTACTTTGCCCCAACGAAACAGATGAGGTTGTCAATCTCACCGGCTTGCTGTAACAAAGGATTAACCGTATTGTGTGGAAGATGATTGTTTGCGAGAGAAAACGAGTAAAACAAGTATTGCGACAGATTTGTATTTCGGTATTAAAGAATGGACCGGGGTCCACGAGTTCACTAGAGGTGTCTCTCCCATAAGATAAAAGCATGTTGGGTGAACAAATTACGGTCGGGCAATTGACAAATAGAGAGGGCATAACAATGCACATACATGTCATGATAAGTACGGTGAGATTTAATTGGGCATTACGACAAAGTACATAGACCGCCATCCAACTGCATCTATGCCTAAAAAGTCCACCTTCGGGTTATCGTCCGAACCCCCTCCGAGTATTAAGTTGCAAAGCAACGGACAATTGCATTAAGTATGGTGAGTAATGTAATCAACAACTACATCCTCGGAACTAGCGCCAATGTTTTATCCCTAGTGGCAACAGACACAACACAACCTTAGAACTTTACGTCACTTGTCCCGGTGTCAATGCGGGCATGAACCCACTATCGAGCATAAATACTCCCTCTTGGAGTTAAGAGCAAAAACTTGGCCGGAGCCTCTACTAATAACGGAGAGCATGCAAGATCATAAACAACACATATGTAATAACTTGATAATTAACATAACATGGTATTCTCTATCCATCGGATCCCGACAAACACAACATAGAGTATTACGGATAGATGATCTTGATCATGTTAGGCAGCTCACAAGATCCAACAATGAAGCACAATGAGGAGAAGACAACCATCTAGCTACTGCTATGGACCCATAGTCCGGGGGTGAACTACTCACTCATCACTCCGGAGGCGACCATGGCGGTGTAGAGTCCTCCGGGAGATGAATCCCCTCTCCGGCAGGGTGCCGGAGGAGATCTCCAGAATCCCCCGAGATGGGATTGGCGGCGGCGGCGTCTCTGGAAGGTTTTCCGTATCGTGGTTTTTTCGCCTCAGGGGTTTCGCGACGGAGGCTTTAAGTAGGCGGAAGGGCGGAGTCGGAGGGCTGACGAGGGGCCCACACCATAGGGCGGCGCGGGCCCCCTCTGGCCGCGCGGCCCTATGGTGGCGGCGCCTCGTCGCCCCACTTCGTATCCCTTTCGGTCTTCTGGAAGGTTCGTGGCAAAATAGGCCCCCGGGTCATGATTTCGTCCAATTCCGAGAATATTTCGTTACTAGGATTTACTGAAACCAAAAACAGCAGAAAGCGACAGCGGCACTTCGGCATCTTGTTAATAGGTTAGTTCCAGAAAATGCACGAATATGACATAAAGTGTGCATAAAACATGTAGGTATCATCAATAATATGGCATGGAACATAAGAAATTATTGATACGTCGGAGACGTATCAGTAGGTAGGTATGGTGGACACAAATGGCATAGTGGTTGGCTCAAGAATTTTGGATGCATGAGAAGTATTCCCTCTCGATACAAGGCTTAGGCTAGCAAGGTTATTTGAAACAAACACAAGCATGAACCGGTGCAGCAAAACTCACATAAAAGACATATTGTAAACATTATAAGACTCTACACCGTCTTCCTTGTTGTTCAAACTCTTTACTAGAAATTATCTAGACCTTAGAGAGACCAATTATGCAAACCAAATTTTAGCAAGCTCTATGTATTTCTTCATTAATGGGTGCAAAGTATATGATGCAAGAGCTTAAACATGAGCACAACAATTTCCAAGTATCAAATTATCCAAGACATTTTATCAATTACCACATGTAGCATTTCCCGTTTCCAACCATATAACAATTAACGAAGCAGTTCAACCTTCGCTATGAACATTATGAGCTAAGAACACATGTGTTCATATGAACCAGCGGAGCGTGTCTCTCTCCCACACAAGCATTTATTCAAACAAAAACAAAAACAAAAGCACAGAGACGCTCCAAGTAAAGTACATAAGATGTGGCCGAATAAAAATATAGTTTCAAGAGAAGGAACCTGATAATTTGTCGATGAAGAAGGGGATGCCTTGGGCATCCCCAAGCTTAGACGCTTGAGTCTTCTTAAAATATGCAGGGGTGAACAACCGGGGCATCCCCAAGCTTAGAGCTTTCACTCTTCTTGATCATAGTATATCATCCTCCTCTCTTGACCCTTGAAAACTTCCTCCACACCAAACTCAAAGCAAACTCATTAGAGGGTTAGTGCATAATCAAAAACTCACATGTTCAGATGTGACACAATCATTCTTAACACTTCTGTACATTGCTCAAAGCTACTGGAAGTTAATGGAATAAACAAATCCATCCAACACAGCGAAAGAGGCAATGCGAAATAAAAGGCAGAATCTGTCAAAACAGAACAGTCCGTAAAGACGAATTTTAAAGAGGCACCAGACTTGCTCAGATGAAAATGCTCAAATTGAATGAAAGTTGCGTACATATCTGAGGATCACTCAGGTAAATTGGCATAATTTTCTGAGTTACCTACGAGAGAATTAGGCCCAGATTCGTGACAGCAAGAAATGTGTTTCTGCGCAGTAATCCAAATCTAGTATTGACTTTACTATCAAAGACTTTACTTGGCACAACAATGCAATAAAACTAAGATAAGGAGAGGTTGCTACAGTAGTAACAACTTCCAAGACTCAAATATAAAACAAAGTTACTGTAGCAAAATAAACACATGGGTTATCTCCCAAGAAGTTCTTTCTTTATAGCCATTAAGATGGGCTCAGCGGTTTTAATGATGCACTCGCAAGAGATAGTATTTGAAGCAAAAGAGAGCATCAAGAGGCAAATTCAAAACACATTTAAGCCTAACATGCTTCCTATGAAAAGGAATCTTCTAAATAAACAAGTTCATGAGGAGCAAAGTAACAAGCATAGGAAGATAGAACAACTGTAGCTTCAAAAATTTCAGCACATAGAGAGGCATTTTAGTAACATGAAATTTCTACAACCATATTTTCCTCTCTCGTAATAACTTTCAGTAGCATCATGAGAAAACTCAACAATATAACTATCACATAAAGCATTCTTATCATGAGTCTCATGCATAAAATTATTACTACTCCCAACATAAGCATAATCAATTTTATTTGTAATAGTGGGAGCAAATTCAACAAAGTAGCTATCATTATTATTTTCATCATCAAATATAGGAGGCATATTGTAATCATAATCAAATTTATCCTCCATAACGAGGCGGTACTAAAAGACTACTATCATTATAATCATCATAAATAGGAGGCAAAGTATCATCAAAGTAAATTTTCTCCTCAATGCTTGGGGGACTAAAAAGATCATGCTCATCAAAACCAGCTTCCCCAAGCTTAGAACTTTCTATATCATTAGCAACAATGGTATTCAAAGTGTTCATACTAATATGTTCCATGGGTTTTTTAATTTTCGCATCAAACCATCCATGTCTTAAATCAGGAAATAGAATAAGAAGCTCATTGTTGTCCATTATGCAAAACTAGTGTAAACAAGAAACAAAAAGATGCAATTGCAGGATCTAAAGGAAATAGCTTCGAGCACTCACACAATGGCGCCGAGAAAAGTACTTTACACGGGACCGGAGTATGAGTGCCTTTTACCTTTCCTCCCCGAGCAACGGCGCCGGAAAAGTGCTTGATGTCTACGGGAGCTTCTATTCTTGTAGACAGTGTTGGGTCTCCAAGAGCGAGAGGTTTGTAGAACAGCGGCAAGTTTCCCTTAAGTGGATCACCCAAGGTTTATCGATCTCGGGGAGGAAGAGGTCAAAGATATCCCTCTCATGCAACCACTGCAACCACAAAGCAAGAAGTCTCTTGTGTCCCCAACACACCTAAGAGGTGCACTAGTTCGGCGAAGAGATAGTGAAATACGAGGTGGTATGAATAAGCGGTAGCAACGGCACCGGAAAAGTGCTTTGCCCGGGACGAGTAAACAAGCAGTAGTAACGTAGCGATAGTAACGCAGTAAAACGATAAACAAACGGAGATTCGATGCTTGGAAGCAAGGCCCGGGGATCCTGCTTTCACTAGTGGACACTCTCAACAATGATCACATAATAGGACTACTCTACACTCTTTTGTTGGATGATGAACATCGCTAGCGTGTGTAGGATTACACGAACCCTCAATGCCGGAGTTAACAAGCTCCACAATATTCAATGTTCATATTTAAATAACCTTAGAGTGTAAGATAGATCAACACAATTACACCAAGAACTAACATAGCATGCACACTTGTCACCATCATACCATGAAGGAGGCATAGATCACATCAATACTATCATAGCAATAGTTAACTTCATAATCTACAAGAGATTACAATCATAGCCTACGCCAAGTACTAACACGGATGCACGCACTTGTCACCATTACACCGTGCGGGAGGAATAAAACTACTTTAATAACATCACTAGAGTAGCACATAGAATAGTAGTGATACAAAACTCATATGAATCTCAATCATGTCAAGCAGCTCATGAGATTATTGTATTGAGGTACATGGGAGAGAGATTAACCACATAGCTACGGCGGAGCCCTCGGCACTCGGGGGTGGATTACTCCCTCCTCATCATGGAGGCAGCGATGGCGGTGAAGATGGCGGTGGAGACGGCGGTGGAGATGACTCCGGGGGCAATTCCCCGTCCCGGCAGGGTGCCGGAACAGAGAGTTCTATCCCCCGAATTGGAGCTTCGTGATGGTGGCGGCGCCCCTGGAGTCTTTCTAGAGTTTCGTCAATTGGTACTGCGTTTTTAGGTCGAAAGGGGTTATATAGGCGAAGAGGCGGCGCGGTAGGGCTGACAGGGTGGCCTCACCCTAGGCCGGCGCGGCCAGGGTCTGGCCCGCGCCGCCTTATGGTGTGGTGGCCCCCTGGCCCCTCTCCGACTCTTCTTCGGTGTTCTGGAGCCTTCCGGGAAAAATAGGAGGTTTGGCGTTGATTTCGTCCAATTCGAGAATATTGCCCGAACAGCCTTTACGGAACCAAAAACAGCGAGAAAACGACAGCGGCACTTCGGCATCTTGTTAATAGGTTAGTTCTAGAAAATGCACGAATATGACATAAAGTGTGCATAAAACATGTAGATATCATCAATAATGTGGCATGGAACATAAGAAATTATCGATACGTCGGAGACGTATCACCCACTAGTTTGAGGATGATAAGCGGAAGCAATCCTATGATTAATACCATATTTAGCAAGAGTTTTTCTAAAACCACCATGAATAAAATGAGAACCTCCATCAGTCATAAGGTATCTAGGAACTCCAAATCTAGGAAAAATAATATCTAAAAGCATTCTTAAAGAGGTCTCACCATCGGCACTTTTTGTGGGTATGGCTTCCACCCATTTAGTAACATAATCAACGGCGACAAGTATATGAGTGTTACCTTCGAAGAAGGGAAAGGACCCATGAAGTCAAATCCCCAACAATCGAATGGTTCAATAACAAGAGTATAATTCATAGGCATTTCATTGCGTACTGGAGATATTACCAACCCTTTGACATTCATCACAAGATAAAATAAACTTTCTTGCATCTTTGAAGAGAGTTGGCCAATAGAAACCTGATTGTAGAACCTTTTGCGCGGTTCTATCTCCGGCGTGATGTCCTCCATAAGCACTACCATGACATTTACTCAATATCTCTTGTTGTTCATATTCGGGAACACATCTTCGCAGAATACCATCCACTCCTTCTTTATATAAGTGTGGGTCATCCCAAAAATAATGCCTCAAGTCATAAAAGAATTTCCTCCTTTGCTGAGCTGAAAAGGTTGGAGGCAAGTACTTGGATACAATAAAGTTAGCATAATCGAGCATACCAAGGACTATCTCGCGAGCTCACCTTTATTACAGCCAATTGTTCATTTGGAAAACTATCATTAACGGGAACGAGGATCATAAGCAATATTTTCCAATCTAGACAAATTATCGGCAACAGGATTATCAGCACCTTTCCTATCTATAATATGCAAATCAAATTCTTGCAACAAAAGCACCCATCTAATAAGCATTGGCTTAGCATCTTTCTTTTATTAGGTACCTAATTGCAGCATGATCAGTATGGATTGTAACTTTCGAATCAACAATATAAGATCTAAACTTGTCACAAGCAAAGACTACGGCTAACAATTCTTTTTCAGTTGTAGCATAATTTCTTTGAGCAGCATCAAGAGTTTTGCTAGCATAATGAATAACATTCAAATTTTTTATCTACTCGCTGTCCAAGGACAGCACCTACAGCAAAATCACTAGCATCACACATAATTTCAAAAGGTAAGTTCCAATCAGGAGGTTCAACTACAGGAGCAGTTGTTAAGGCTTTCTTTAGAGTTTCAAAAGCTTCCTTACAATCATCATCAAAAACAAAAGGTACATCTTTTTGAAGAAGATTAGTAAGAGGCTTTGAAATCTTGGAGAAATCTTTAATAAATATCCTATAAAACCCATCATGACCAAGAACACTACGAATACCTTTAACATCCCTCGGATAGGGCATCTTCTCAATTGCTTCAAATTTAGCTCTATCAACTTCAATACCTCTCACGGAAATTTTATGTCCCAATACAATTCCTTCATTAACCATAAAGTGGCATTTCTCCCAATTAAGAACAAGGTTAGTTTCTTCACATCTCTGCAAAACTTTATCAAGGTTTCGCAAGCAATTATCAAAAGAATTCCCATAGACAGAAAAATCATCCATGAATACCTCTACAATATTCTCACAAAAGCCATGAAAAATAGCAGACATGCATCTTTGAAAAGTAATAGGAGCATTACATAAACCAAAAGGCATACGTCTATAAGCATAAGTTCCATAGGGACAAGTGAAAGTGGTTTTCTCTTGATCTTTAGTTTTAACGACAATTTGTGAAAACCCAGAATAACCATCAAGAAAGCAAAAATGAGTATTTTTAGACAACCTTTCTAACATTTGATCAATAAAGGGTAAAGGTTAATGATCTTTCTTAGTAACCTTATTAACTTTTCGATAATCAATGCACATTCTATATCCTACAACTACTCTTTGAGGGATGAGCTCATCATTATCATTAGGCACAACAGTCATTCCTCCTTTCTTAGGAACACAATGCACGGGACTAACCCATCTACTGTCAGCAATAGGATATATAATACCAGCTTCAAGAAGTTTTAATATCTCATTCCTTACCACATCCTTCATCTTAGGAATTAGACGACGCTGATGTTCAACAACGAGGCTTTGCATCATCTTCCATGTTGATAGCATGTTGGCAAATAGAGGGAGAAATCCCCTTCAAGTCATCAAGAGTATAGCCAATAGCTCCTCGGTGTTTCTTCAATATTTCCAATAACCTTTCTTCCTCAAAATCTGAAAGCTTAGAACTAATAATAACAGGATATATTTTCTTATCATCAATATGAGCATACTTAAGATTATTAGGCAACGGTTTTAAATCAAAGACAGGGTCTTCCTTTGGTGGTGGTGTTGTACCTAAATCTTCAACCGGCAAGTCATGTTTAAGAATAGGTTGACGAAGGAAAATTTCATCAAGCTCATTCCTTTCTTCCCTAAAGACTTCACTCTCACTATCCTCCAAATGTTGCTGCAAAGGATTATTAGGAGCAAGAGCAATAGACGCACACTGTTCAACTCTAAAATCATTGTTAGGCAAATCAGCTTTATAAGGAGTTTTGGCAAATTTAGAGAAATTAAACTCATAAGATTCACCAGCAAATTTAGTCACAATTTTTTCCTTCTTGCAATCTATAACAGCTCCACAAGTATTTAGGAAAGGTCTACCAAAAATAATAGGACAAGACTTACTAGCGAGCAGAACCAAGTACCAAAAAGTCGGCGAGGATATTTAATCTTACCACATAGAACTTCCACATCTCGAACAATACCAATAGGAGAGATAGTTTCTCTATTAGCTAGCCGAATAACCACATCAATATCTTCAAGTTCACAAGAACCAATTTCATGCATGATCTCCGTATAAAGCTCATAAGTAATGGCACTAATACTTGCACCAATGTCGCATAAACCATAATAACAATGATCACCAATTCTAACAGAGAGCATAAGAACATTGGCTTTCCTAGACTTATTAGGATGCGAAACAATATTAGAAGCATCTTCACAGAAAATGATATGACCATCTTCTACATTTTCAGTCACAAGATCTTTAACTATTGCAATAGCAGGTTCAACCTTTATTTGTTCTTCAGGTTCTATAGGTTTCTTTGCACTTTTATTGACCGCACTAGTTATAACAGAATACTCATTCATTTCAGCAGGGAAAGGAGTTTTTTTCAATATAAGCTTCAGGAAGAATATGATCAACAGTTTCAATTACAACACATTTATTTATAGATGAATCAGTTTTATATTTGTACGTTTCATGATACTTATCAAAATTCTTCCTAGGCAATTCAAAGTGAGAGGCAAAAGCTTTATAAAAATTTGCAACGACTTGAGAATCAAGACCATAAGTAGCACTCATATTACGAAATTTATCAGTCTCCATAAAAACTTCAATGCATTTATAATCATAGTTTATACCTGACTCTCTATCATTGTCGTTCTCCCATCCTTCAGTATTCTCCTGAATCCGATCAAGAAGGTCCCTTTTAAACTCCACTTTGTTGCGTGTAAATGATCCATAACAAGAAGTATCCAGCAAGGTCTTATCTTGAAAAGAAAGTCTTGCATAGAAATTATCAATGATAATATTACCAGGAAGCTCATGAATGGGGCATTTGATCATTAAAGACTTCAATATCGCCCATGCTTGGGCAATACTCTCTCCATCATGAGGCCAGAAATTATATATGCGGTTCCGGTCTTTGTGAATTTCACTTGGAGGATAGAATTTAGAATAAAATAAAGGCACAATATCATTCCAATCAAGAGAATCCCTATTCTTCAGCAATTTATACCAATGCGCTGCTTTACCAGACAGCGATATAGAGAATAGTTTCTTCCTAACTTCATCCATAGCAATACCTGCACATTTGAATAACCCGCATAATTCATGTAAAAACAAGTAAATGATCTCCGGGATGGACAGTTCCATCCCCTTCATAGCGGTTATCCACAACACGTTCAATAATTTTCATAGGTATTTTGTATGGAACCTCTTTCTCACCTGGCGCCTCATCCACTACCTTTGCAGTAGTAGTAGATTTTCCAAAGAGGAATTCAAGAGAAGACCTCTCCATAATGAATTATAGCAACGAGCGGGAATAAAAACAGCACGTACGATAAAGGTTTCCCTTACCAATTCCACTTACCAATAGCGCTTCACTCCCCGGCAACGGCGCCAGAAAATAGTCTTGATTACCCACAAGTATAGGGGGTGTATCGTAGTACTTTCGATAAATAAGAGTGTCGAACCCAACGAGGAGCAGAAGGTGTTGACAAGCAGTTTCGATGAAGGATTCACTGTAAATGCTCACATACAAGTATTCGGGGGTTTTGATATAGCGAGATGAATAAAGTACAAGTAAGTAAAATGCGAGAGTAATAATTGCAGCGAGTGGCCCAATCCTTTTTAGCACAAAGGACAAGCCGGGTTGTTTACTTATAATGACCAAACGTTCTTGAGGACACACGGGAATTTAGTCTAGTGCTTTCGCTTCATATAGTCGATTAATCTTCATTGTTTTGATAAGTGTTGTGTGGGTGAACCTATGCTAATGCACCGCCCTTCCTAGGACTAATACATACTTGTGATTATACCCCCTTGCAAGCATCCGCAAATACAAGAAAGTAATTAAGATAAATCTAACCACAGCCTAAAACTCGAGATCCCGCTATCCCTCCTCGCATCGATATACCAACGGGGGTTCGAGTTTACGTCACTCCGGCAACCCCACAATTAGCAAACGAATAAAAGATGTATTCCCCTAGGCCCATAAAGGTGAAGTATCATGTAGTCGACGTTCACATGACACCACTAGAAGAATAACACCACAACTTAAATATCAAACCATTGAATATTACTCAACATAGTTCACTACTAACATTTAGACTTCACCCATATCCTCAAGAACTAAACGAACTACTCACGAGACATCATATGGAACATGATCAGAGGTGATATGATGATGAATAACAATCTGAACATAAACCTTGGTTCAATAGTTTCACTCAATAGCATCAATAATAAGGAGTAATCAATACCGGGAGAGTTTCCCCTACCAAACAATCAAGATTCAACCCTAGATGTTACAGCGGTGACGAGGTGCAGCGGTGGAGATGACGGTGACGGTGGTGGAGATGATGGTGATGATGATCCCAATGAAGTCCAGCTCGATGGCGGTGACGATGGCGTCGATTTCCCCCTCCGGGAGGGAATTTCCCCGGCAGATTTCAGCCTGCCGGAGAGCTCTTTTCTCTCTGGTGTTTTCCGCCCCGCAGAGGCGGTTGTGACTCTTCGCGACTATCCTCTCGAGCTTAGGTTTTCGGGGAGAAGAAGTACGCGAAAGAGAGGCGGCCGAAGGGGGCTGTGGGCCCCCTCCCCACAAGGCGGCGCGGCCAGGGCAGGGCCCGCGCCGGCCTATGGGGGGGCATGGCGGCCCTCCTCGATCCCTCCTTTTGGCTGGCTTCGTCTTCTGGAAAAATAAGATCTTCAGTGTAATTGCCGTCAATTGTTGATCTTCCGAAATATTGCATTCTGACGGTGCTTTTTCCAGCAGAATCCTGACTCTAGTGAGCGATTCTCCAATAATCATGAAACATGCAAAATAGGTGAAATAACATAAGTATCATCTCTAAATATGAAATATATCAATGAATAACAGTAAATTATGATATAAAATAGTGATGCAAAATGGACGTATCAGGTAGCACGCAAGCAATTTACTTGGAATGGTAGAAAAATACCACATAGTAGGTAGATATGGTGGACACAAATGGCATAAGTTTTGGCTCAAGGTTTTGGATGCACGAGAAGCATTCCCTCCCAGTACAAGGCTTTGGCTAGCAAGGTTGTTTGAAGCAAACACAAGTATGAACCGGTATAGCAAAACTTACATAAGAACATATTGCAAGCATTATAAGACTCTACACTATCTCCTTGTTGTTCAAACACTTTTACCACAAAAAATCTAGAATTTATAGAGACCAATCATGCAAACCAAATTTCAACAAGCTCTACGGTAATTCTCCACTAATAGGTTTAAACTACATGATGCAAGAGCTTAAACATGATCTATTTGAGAGCTCAAAACAATTCCCAAGTATCAAATTATTCAAGACCATATACCAATTACCACATGAAGCATTTTCTGTTTCCAACCAAATAGCAATGAACGAAGCGGTTTTAAGCTTTCGCCATGAACATTAAAAGTAAAACTAAGAACACCAGTGTTCATATGAAACAACGGAGCGTGTATCTCTCCCACACAAGGAATGCTAGGATCCGAATTTATTCAAACAAAAATAAAAATAAAAACATACAGACGCTCCAAGTAAAGCACATAAAATGTGACAGAATAAAAATATAGTTTCACTAGAGGTGACCTGATAAGTTGTCGATGAAGAAGGGGATGCCTTGTGCATCCCCAAGCTTAGATGCTTGAGTCTTCTTGAAATATGCAGGGATGAACCACGGGGGCATCCCCAAGCTTAGACTTTTCACTCTTCTTGATCATATTATATCATTCTCCTCTCTTGATACCTGAAAACTTCCTCCACACCAAACTCAAAACAATCTCATTAGAGGGTTAGTGCATAATCAAAAATTGACATGTTCAGAGAGGACACAATCATTCCCAACACTTCTGGAAATTACCCAAAGCTACTGAAAGTTAATGGAGCAAAGAAATCCATTCAAACACAGTAAAGGAGGCAATGTGAAATAAAAGGCAGAATCTGTCAAAACAGAACAGTCCGTAAAGACGAATTTTTTAGAGGCACTTAACAAGCTCAGATGAAGAACCTCAAATTGAATGAAAGTTGCGTACATATCTGAGGATTACTCATGAATTTTCGCAGATTTTGCTGAGTTTCCTACAGAGCGATCTACTCAAATTTGTGACAGCTAGAAATCTGTTTCTGCGCAGAAATTCAAATCTAGTATCAACCTTACTATCAAAGACTTTACTTGGCACAACAATGCAATAAAGTAAATATAAGGAGAGGTTGCTACAGTAGTAACAACTTCCAAGACACAAATATAAAACAAAAATTGCAGAGATAAAATAATGGGTTGTCTCCCATAAGCGCTTTTCTTTAACGCCTTTCAGCTAGGCGCAGAAAGTGTAATTCAGGTATTATCAAGAGATGAAGCATCAATATCATAATTTGTTCTAATAATAGAATCAAAAGGTAACTTCATTCTTTTTCTAGGGAAGTGCTCCATACCTTTCTTAAGAGGGAATTGATACTTAATATTTCCTTCTTTCATATCAATAATAGCACCAACAGTTCGAAGAAAGGGTCTTCCCAAAATAATAGGACAAGATGCATTGCATTCAATATCCAAGACAACAAAACATTTTGGTAACAACTATAGGCCATATCCTTCTAATAATGGTAATGGTTATGGTAATTCTTATGGTAATTCCTACAACAATAGTAGGAGTGTACCCTCTGGTCTTGAAGTCATGCTTAAAGAATTCATTAGTACACAAACTGCTTTTAACAAATCTGTTGAGGAAAAGCTTGGTAAAATGTATGTTCTTGCTTCTAAGGTTGATAGTCTTGCTGCTGATGTTGATCTTTTAAAATTTAAAGTTATGCCTAATGAAGATAAAGATATTAAGTCATTTGCTACAGCAAACGCTATACAAGTTCGAATTAATGACAATATTAGAATGATGGCTGAATTGCATGCTAGGTGGGAAAGAGAAGAAAAACTAGCTAAAGAGAATAATGTAGCTAAAGTTTGGACTATTACCACCACTAGTAATGATAATGCTTCACATGTTGCTACACCCCCTACTATCAATGGTAAAATAATTGGTGTTGGCAATGTTCCTACTCCTAGTGCAAAGCGTGCAAAATTGCCTGAAATTGCTGAAACTGTTTGTGATAAAACTGCTGAAATTTTTCAAAATATTGGGGACAATGATCCCATTGCTGTAGATCATAATGGTTTAGATTTTGATGATTGTCACATCTCTGAAGTTATTAAGTTCTTACAAAAACTTGCTAGAAGTCCCAATGCTAGTGCTATAAATTTGGCCTTTAGAAAACATATTACAAATGCTCTCATAAAAGCTAGAGAAGAGAAATTAAAACTTGAAACTTCTATTCCTAGGAAGTTAGAAGATGGTTGGGAGCCCATCATTAAGATGAAGGTCAATGATTTTGATTGTAATGCTTTATATGATCTTGGTGCAAGTATTTCTGTTATGCCTAAGAAAATTTATGATATGCTTGACTTGCCACCATTGAAAAACTGTTATTTGGATGTTAATCTTGCTGATCATTCTATAAAGAAACCTTTGGGGAGGATTAATAATGTTCACATAACGGTTAACAATAACCTTGTCCCTGTTGATTTTGTTGTCCTGGATATTGAATGCAATGCATCTTGTCCCATTATATTGGGAAGACCTTTTCTTCGAACTGTTGGTGCTATCATTGATATGAAGGAAGGGAATATTAAGTATCAATTTCCTCTCAAGAAAGGAATGGAACACTTCCCTAGAAAAAGAATGAAGTTACCTTATGATTCTATTATTAGAACAAATTATGATGTTGATGCTTCATCTCTTGATGTTACTTGATTCACGCTTTCTGCGCCTAGCTGAAAGGCGTTAAAGAAAAGCGCTTATGGGAGACAACCCATTATTTTACTTCTACACTTTTGTTTTATATTTGAGTCTTGGAAGTTTTTACTACTGTAGCAACCTCTCCTTATCTTTATTTTATTGCATTGTTTTGCCAAGTAAAGTCTTTGATAGTAAAGTCAATACTAGATTTGGATTACTGCTGCAGAACAGATTTCTTACTGTCACGAAATCGAGCAGCCCCGTCTGTAGGTAACCCAGAAAAATCTGCCAATTTACGTGCGTGATCCTCAGATATGTACGCAACTTTCATTCAATTTGAGCATTTTCATCTGATGTCGAGGGTGCTCCTTGGCAATGCCCTCCGATAGGGGCTTAGGGTTGGTGGAATCCTGCAAGCTGACACGAGACATCGGTTCACAAAAAAGTGGGGAGAGCGATTTACCCAGGTTCGGGGCCCTCGATGAGGTAAAACCCTTACGTCCTGCCTATTTGTTCTTGATTATGATGATAATGGGTTACAATGGGGTGCCGAATAGTTCGGCTGAGATCTCGTCGAGATGGCTAATCGCTAGGGAGACCTAGCTCTAAGCTTCTGTTGGCTAAGATCGCTAAGATTGATTGTGTCCCTCGACAGCCCCTCTCCTGGCCTTTATATAGGAGGCCAGGTCTCAAGAGGCCTAGTCGAGTACGACTAGGTTTACAATAGATCTATCTCTAGACTTTCCTTGTTCGGCTCCTTCCGCGTCTTGTACTCCAAGATATCTTCCGTCGCATCGTTCTAGCGGCCCATCTCGCCACCGAGTTCCTTCATGGGCCTCCAACTAGGAAACATAGGGTAGGGCAACATTGGTTACCCGAAGGGTAATGCCCACGTCAGTAGCCCCCGAGTGTCTAGCCGAAGGTAGTTCGGGTAGAGACTAAAGCATGCCTCCTCCCAAGGTTCTTCTCCTTGATTGTTCTTGAATCTGCATCATCTTCTTCTGTCGGGTGCGCGTCAGCGCTCCCGATGGGAGTAGCCCCCGAGTCTAGGTACGGATGCTTGCAATCCATGCGTAGACTCAAGTTGTACCACTCGAACATTTTTCTCTGTCGAAGTTTGTCTGCAGGACTTCGTAGGTTATCCGATATATTTTCCTCATGCAAGGGATGATAAGTAACGTGCCCGACTTTTGTTGGTTAACTGCCGATGGCAAAACAACGTTACCCTACACAGAATCAAGTCCCCGGGCATGATCCTGGAGTGCAAAAAAGTTCTATCGGGTGCGCGTCTAGCGCTCCCGATGGGAGTAGCCCCCGAGTCTGGGCACGGGTGCTTGTAACCGGGTACAGACTTGAGTCGAACAATTGGCCCTTCTTTCAAGCCTTTCTTCTTTTTCTTCGAGTCTTCGTTTTATCGGGTGCGCGTCAGCGCTCCCGATGGGAGTAGCCCCTGAGTCTAAGTACGGATGCTTCACAGTCTGTGCCTAGACGTAAACCTTTCATCCGATAACTTTTCATTTTTCCTTCGAATGCACCTATCCTTTTTTCATGACGTCATTGATGACGCTCTACTGATACCTTGATTCTGACTGACAGGACGTAACCGGCTGGGCCTATTCTTTTTTTTTGTCTGGCCCTTTTCGCACAGTCACCAAGGTGTCTCCTCGATTCTCGCAACCTTCAACAGAAAAGATTACTGAACGGATCGGAGGCAACGACACGTGCCCCACTCAGTTCTCAAGTCCCCCTTAAAATCTCCAAAGGGCGAAAAAATCCCTAATCATCTTCCTTATTTTCCGTAGCATCTCCTTGTTCTCCTCCTTCTTCCTCCCTTCGCTGCTGCTGCGCCGCCACCTCTACTTTTCCGATCTTTCCCCGGATCTCACAATGGTGAAGAACAAGGGCGTCACTGCCACTACCAGTTCTACTAGCGGAGGCGCCGCTGCCAAATCTTCCTCGACTCTTCCAAAGGGAAGCGCCCCAAGCGCTCCTCTCCCAACTCCGGCGCCGCCAGCGCCGCCAAGCTCGGTGACCAAGCCCGGAGATTTGGTAGCGTCGACCGTCACCAAGCGTGACGAGAAAAGATCCCGAAACCTGGGATTAATCTCCTCCGACGAGGGGAATGTGATCTTTCTAGGTGCGATTTCTCGGCCTAATCCCCCTGCTGGCTTTACCGTGAAGTTCTTATCTTTCCTATATCGAGGCCTTTCGCTTCCCACTCATGAATTCCTCCTTCATCTCCTGTGAACTTACGAAATCCAACTATGGCAACTCACTCCCAACTCCATCCTTCACGTTGTTGTGTTCATCACCCTTTGCGAGGCGTTTCTGGGTATCAAACCTCATTTCGGGCTGTGGAAAAAGATCTTCTATGTGAAGAGATACAGCAGTAGTAATGGATACTTTGTCACCGGAGGAGTGGGGTTTGTAGCCCGTTCGGAGGTCAATTACTTCAATTTCCCAATGAGAGAATCCGTGCAAGGGTGGAGGCTGAAATGGTTTTACGTCAAGGACTCCCTGTCACCCGAATCTCAGCTTCCTTGCTTTGCCGATGTCTCCGAGGCCAAGCCCAAGAATTCCTGGAAGAACATTCTCTCACCCGACGAAAGAGTAGCAGCCGAAGAATTATTTGCCAAATTTCTTCGAATCAAAGAGGCTGATGGCCAAACTTTGGTCGGCACAGAGGTGGCAGCGGTGTTCTTGAAACGTCGAGTCCAACCAGTCATGGCCAGAGTTCACCCGATGTGGTTGTACTCAGGTCCAAAGGATGAAACCAGGATTAATGCTGTCGATCTGTCGGAAAAAGAGTTGCTTGACAAAGTTCGTCGCCTTACTTCCTTTAGCCAGGAAGACTCGATCCCGTTAATATCTTCTTTCACTCCTCTTGATGTTGATCATCCGCCACCAGAGGTAACCTTCTTTTGTCGTCCTTACCATGCTATTTTCACTTAGCTAGCATGATTGCTTTTATTCTTACTTGTTCTTCTTTTCAACAGGCCCCCATAGCCTCTGGAAACATACATGATTCGCCAAACGATACTTCCGAGGGAAAAGGCTCCTCAGTTCCTATTGATTTTCCCACCGTTGAACACGCAGGCCCAGAGAGCGAACGCAATGATCCGATGGATTCCGAAACCGTTCACACCGATCTTCCTCCTTCAGCCGACGATGCTTGCGATACAGAAGGATCAGTGCGCAATGATGACGCTGATCGTGCTGCCTTTGTTAATGCAGCTGTGGAGGCGACCAGGGCTTCGCCCGCGAAGAGATCAACCGGCGGCTTTGCCGACGAAGACGATCTCTTCGACATGTAAGCGCTTTCTTCCCTGATGCCATAGCTTGTCCCTTTATTCCTCGCATTCTTTTCGTAACTTCTGTCGACCATTTCCTTTTTACAGTGACGAAGGTTTCGTTGAGCCTCCGCCTAAGAAGGCAAGATCTGATGCTACTCCGCCAGCCGCTGCTGCTTCCGAAGCCTCAGCCCCTAAGGCGGCTCCCACGGCTCAGGCGTTGACTGCTTCTTCCCTTTCGAAGGGAAAAGATGCTCCTGCCACCACCACGACTCCTCCTTCTGTAACTCCTTTTTAAATACATCGTGGATTTCCTGAAATGTGCCTTTTCTAATGCTTCTTTTCAAAACATCCTTTTTCCCTTAAGGATCTTCGAGGTGTTATTTCCTCTTTGGAGGCCTTCGCTTCCCAGTTCGCTTCCCTGGAGGCAGACAAGGTTCGGCTGCAGAAGGAAGTCGAATCCTCTTCCTCGAAGCTGGAAGGTGCAGTCAAGATAGCTGCCAAGGGCCGCCAAGAGATTGATTCCCTGAAGGAGGAGCTGGGTAAGATGAAGGAAAAGCTGAAGGAGGAGGAGGCGTCAAGGTTGACTGCCGAAGCCCAGGCAGCCGAAAAGGATGAACTCCTTCGCCAATCTTCGCTAGCTTTGCTTGGTAATCCTCTCCACACTTTTCTGTAGATTATCATACTTCATGAATTCGGTCTTCTGTTAACGATCTTTTTCCTTCTTTTCTCATGTAGAAACTGCCAACATCCCTGCCGCTGCCTTGGACAAAGTTCCAAACAACTCTCCGGCAAATGGTGTGTCGATGGCTCTTGCCTCCCACCAGCTTACGCGGGAGCTTCTTGAAAAAGGAAAAGGCGCCCTGGCGCGGATGCACCTGATGATTTTCCCCAAGATCAAGCAGGACAAAACCCTGGGGCAGCTAATCGATGCCTTCGCGGTTGACACCAAGGAGGTTATCGAGGTATTCAAGCGTACTTCGCGCACCTATGGTGCCCTCCTTGCCTTCCAGCTTATGATGGGTTACGGCTTTAAGAGTGACATCGAAGAAATGAATAAGGAGCTGCCGAAAGAGCAAGACGGGCAGTTTGTTGACTTAAGCGCCTTTAAATCGTCTGCCCTTACTTGTGCTCGCCAGCTCCTTGAGCTAGTTTCGTCAAGGAAGTCGTCGGCTGGACCCAGTTTATCGACTCAGACCCAAGCCCCTTGATTTTTGTAACAAACTTATGCCCGAGCTGATGTGAAACATTATTCTGCGGCAAAACTTATGCTTGTAATAAACTCCGTGCTAGCAATGTTGTTAGCACACCTTTGTTATGATATTTCTACTTGCACTTCTCCCGATGGGAGTTACTTCGGATGCTCAGCTGTACCATATCCGTTATCTTTTTTAACGTTGTTTCCTGCAGGTCTTCCCAGTGCCCTCATTTGTCGAAGACTCTTCGGGTGTTCTTCCTGAGGGTGATCGGATCCAACGTATGAAGGATCGGATCACTCAGATGGAAAAGGACCTGCGCAGCACTTATGCTTTAGCTGCTATTATCAATAAGAAGAGCGAGATTGCAGCCGAAGTGGAGCGGTACGCTCTTACTGAGCTACATAAAGCTACCGAGAGTTTGAACTGTAAGCTTCCTGATTCCTTTGCCCTTTTGTCAACAATGCCTTGTCTGATCCTTTATTGATTCCTTTGCCAGTCATAGGTTTGAACCGTGCAGAAGAGAACAAGCGTATTCACGAACGAGTGCATGCTTTAACCTAGCTATCCTCATCCGAAGAGATTTTCTGGCGGGAACAGTCGAAGGCTTCGGCTGTCGCAAAATTTCAGGATCGGGTTCAGCAAGTCCACCATTTCTTCGACAAGTGCTACAAAGTTATGAGGGTGGTTTGGAAGACAATGTTCCCTTTAAACGCAGTTCCCCTACGCTGATGTCTTTGATGTCTAAGTTTGGGAATGCCAAGAAGATTCAAGACTTGGTACGAGCTCAGGTTTTTGCAGGGGCCAGGCTGACGCTTTCCCTTGTGCTTGCACGGTACCCTTCGGCGGATCTGCTTGCTATTGCCAACGCTGTTGGTGATTTCGATACTTTGTATCCGAAGGTATTGCTTCCTGCCAATATAATCGTTGACAAGCTTGAAGGGCATTCGAGGGTACCTGAAGAAGGAGAGACTCCACAAGGGTGATTTTAAAGATTACGGTTAGTTTGTAAGTAGGTTATTTTGGCTACTTCATCCAAGTGTTTGGATTATGTAATGGAGCCCTTTTATTCGGTAGATACATGTATATGTACTTTTACCGTGCTAATGTCGTTGGCAAATTTCAACCGATGTCTATTTCAACAGTCACTCCCGAATATTTCGGGTGCAGTGATTCTGGCGATGAGCCCGTTGTCCTTTGATATTTCCATAAGTAAAATATCGAACGTGGGTTGTATTCTCTTGCTATTTACGGCACTCGTAGAGGCATCTATAGCAGAGGGAAAAGGTTAACACCTTTGTTTGTTTTTGTATCTTTTAGCACTCGTAGAGGCTTTTCTTTTGGAGCACGATCTCCTGCCTCGTACTATGTTTGCATAGTGATACGGCTTAGATGTTTTTGAAATACTGCAATGCTTAACAAGGATCGAAACTTAAGTTCTCATTAATAAGGTAAGCACGAGACTAGAGGGCGAAAAGGCGGGCCCTATTGATATAAAGGAACAAATTAAACGCTAATAAATTGCTTAAGCAAGGAAGGGGTTCTTCTCATCTTCTGCCTTTTTCACCACGTTAGTGGTTGCTGCGGCATTGTTGACTTCTCCAGGGGTCTGGGCAGTGGTTGCCAGCGTCTTGCTGTCTCCTGTGCCTTCTATGCCATCGGCTGCCGAAGCTTTTGCTGCCGAAGCTTCCGCTGCCGAAGTTTCGATAGCAGGGTCGGCTGGCTTCTTCTTGGTTTCCCTGACATGTTTTTCCTCGTTGATTTCTCGTATCGACAGCTTGGGCAGAGGGTCGACAATTTCTCGTTGTTGCCCAAACTTTGCGGCAATCCTTTGAAAGTCGCGATCACAATTGTCCGAGCGTGAGAAACTTCCATAGACTGTGATGTTCGTCCCGCTGTTCCCAGGCATTTTCAGCTTGAGGTATGCATAGTGCGGCACAGCCATGAAATTGGCATAAGCTGGTCTCCCGAGTATGGCGTGATACTGTGACTCCCAGTTCACTACCTCAAACTCGATCTTCTCCTTCCTGAAATTGTCGGTTTTGCCAAAGACGACGTTCAGGTAAACCTTGCCAAGAGAGTAGCCCGTTGCAGTTGGGAGAATCCCATGGAAGCAGGTGTCTGTTTCTTCTAACATCTTCATGGTGATCCCCATACTTTTGATTGTGTCGACGAATATCAGGTTTAATCCACTTCCACCATCCATGAAAACTTTGCTCATCTTGAATCCCCCGATTTGTGCCTCGACTACTAAGGCAGCGTGTCCCGGTTTTGGTATGGTTATCGGGTGATGCTGCTCGACCGAACGTAATGTTCGAGAGGACCACTCGACATACTCGGGGATGTTTGCCATGATGCTTTCTGCCGGGTTAATTTCTCGGGGAGCTTCTTCATCTCTCTCCTGGAGACACCTGTCCTATGGATCATGCTCATCTGCCCCCGTGGTGGTGGAAACGCCTCGCTGGGTTGATGAGGTTGGGCCTGCTGGACTTGGTGTTGCGGCGGAGGTGGAGGTGGTGGTGGTGGTGGTAGCTGTTGCTGGCCTCCCTGCTGGATGAGTTTATGCATGTCGATGAACTACCAACAGTCCCTGAGCAGGTGACTCGACTTCGTTTTTCCATCCTTAGAGTCGACGTACGATTGCAGGTAACAGGGTGCGTTGATCTGCTCAGCGTAAGGCAGTTCGGGAGCCCTCTGCTGCCGCGGTTTATAATTGCCACGGTTTCCGGAGTTGTTCCGATTACCGTCCTGCCGGTCGTCTCTTCTGTCGTCGTATCGATCATCCTGTCGATCAGAGTACCCTGCGGCTACCAGATTGTTGTCATCATAGTTGCAGTTCTTTCTTCTTTTGTGGCGATCCCTTCGGCCACCCGAGTCGTGCTTCGGTTGGTCATCATCTTCGTCGTCACTGCGCTGTCGTGGTCGTCGCACGTTGTCCTCGCCATCAGCCCAGCTATTGGCGATTTCCATTAACTTGGTTATGGTTTTAGGCTTTTTGCGCCCTAGTTCTTCTATGTAACTCTCACGCCGGACGCCGTCGCTGAAAGCGTCGATTGCTCTGTCGACAGATACATCTTCGGCAGCGTTTAGGAGTTTGGTGAACCTCCCGATGTATGAGTGCATCGACTCCTTCTGCTTCTGCTGGCAGTTCCGTAACTCTTCAATCCCGACGGGCCTCTTGTACGTTGCTTGGAAATTGGCAACGAATGCGTCTACTAGGTCGTCCCATGATTTGATGGAACCCTTCGGCAGCCCCCTCAGCCATGCTCGCGCTGAATCTTTGTGATAGAGCTGCAGGCATTGCATTGCTGCTATTTGGTTCCCCTTGTGTTATCACCGGAATTTGACCAAGTCAGAGGTGGGCCGCGATCAAAGATGGATGTGAAGAAATATATAGAAGAAGTATGTGGATCGGCCTTTTATACCAAGTTGGGCTTAATTGCCCGTGTATCTGTAACATATTAGATCGTATTTTAGTTTAGAGATAGATTCTTATTCGTGCACGGTTTGGTGCACACCCGCATTAGAGAGTCCAGCTGGACTATAAATATGTACCTAGGGTTTATGGAATAAACAACAACTCACGTTCAACCCCAAAAACAAACCAATCTCGGCGCATCGCCAACTCCTTCATCTCGAGGGTTTCTATCGGGTAAGCGACATGCTGCCTAGATCGCATCTTGCGATCTAGGCAGCACAAGCCCACGTTGTTCATGCGTTGCTCGTACTCGAAGCGTTTTTGATGGCGAGCAACGTAGTTATCATTAGATGTGTTAGGGTTAGCATTGTTCTTCGTTTAAGCATGCTTACGTAGTGCAACCCTTGCATATCTAGCCGTCCTCACGCCTATCTCAGGTGTGGGGGCGGCACCCCGCTTGATCATTATTTAGTAGATCTGGTCCGTTACGATTGCTCCTTGTTCTACAAGGATTAGTTTAATATCTGCAATAGTTTGGCCTTACAATGGGGGGAGGATCCAGTGGCACGTAGGGTGGCGTTCGCAAGTCCTAAACGGGATGTTCCTAGGATCAACTTCATGTTGGTTTTTGGCCTTGTTTAGGATCGGCTTACGAGCACCGTGCGTGGCCGCAAGGCCCAACCTGGAGTAGGATGATCCGGTTATGCGGTGAAAACCCTAAATCGTCGTAGATCTCATTAGCTTCATCTTGATCAAGCAGGACCACCAAGTATTCGTGCACCCCGTACGGATCATGGGTGGATCGGCTCTTTGAGCCGATTCACGGGATAACCCGAGAGCCGATCGAGGCTCGTATTTAACGTTTACATGTATGCCCTGCAGGAAACTAAGCGAGGCAACCTCATCACCTTCCCGACCAGGTATAGGTCAGGTGGCACGCCCTTGCACTTCGCAACGCCGCGTGTGACCGGAAGAGCATTGCGGGCCGTCGCTCGGAGGGGTCTCGGCCAGCCGCAGCTCTAGGCTCCCCCGGCTCTACAGTGTTGACAAGGCCGCTGCCCGCCGGTGGGTTTTGGCAGTCAACACATTCTGGCACGCCCGGTGGGACCTCGGCTGATGCGCAAAACAAACAAGCAAAGGAAAGCCGATGGCGAGACTTCGGCTGATGCGAACGCATTACTCGTCCTCCCGACGGAGCCTAGTGCCCCAGATTTACACGAGGGGAACTACGATACCTTCATGAGAGGGCTTTGATCCAACGAGCCGGCTGAGATTATGTTCACCACATGGTTGCTTGGGTCCAGCGGCGATCTAACGGGCAGCAGCCACGTCGACTACACGAATCCCAACGGGGCTGACTTGCGAGTACAGCGCCTGGGCGTAACGCAAAGCCGATATCTGTAGTTACCAGACAGATTCGGCTCGAGGGAGGCATATGGTCACCACACCAGACAGATGGTAAACGATAGCCGGTGGAAAATCGGCCAATAAAAAAAAAAGACAAGAAGGAGAGAAGCAAAACGTTGCAAACGTAGCGATTAACACATCAAGGCCCTAACGAGAAGCAGAATCATTTGTCTATGAAAGCCCTACTGGAGAAACACGCCGAGGGCGATAATAGCATCAACACGGATGCGTTCCGCCTCAGCGATCTCAGCCTCGTCATCTGCGTCTTTGCCCGTCACCAGCTGATTGCTCAGGGAACGGATTTCAGCCAGATCAGTCTTCAGATCGGCTGTGAGACCTTTTGCTTCTTCTTCAGAGCGGGCAACAAGGGCCTCCTTATCTTGGATGAGCTGTTTGGTCACCCTTACCCTCTCTTCGAGGTCCTCCAACTCCTTGTGCAAGGTCTCGAGTTCGGTACGGGTGGCGAAGTATCCGTCTTGGCGTCCAGAGCAGCCTTCTTCTCATTGAGCCGTCGGCACTTCTCGGCAATATCGGCTCTCAGCGGAAGTTGGGAGTGGCGAAGAGTAATCCTTTGGCGAGCTGATTGAATCCGTGACTTAAAGACCGATAGGGTGACGGCGGGCCAAAGCTTCACTTGCAGGGTCATAGGGAGATGAGAATGGATATCCGCGAGGATGCCTTTGACTTCTTCGGAATTCTCAATCAGAGCCTCAATAGAGGTAGAGAGCAAGTCCTTGAGGCGCTGGAGCTGGCCACGGACCGTGCTGATGTCTGGCTCCCCACTTGCCTTGGAAGGGGTGGGATCGATGGATGCTGGGTCGAACGTAAGCAAGCTCGAGAGATCACAACCCTGATAAGGCAAACACAGTGAGTTTAGCAGGTGACAAGGAACTGATAGAGCCAAAAGGGAGAGACATACCTCTCCCAAGGGGGAAGGAGCAGCCGGCGCAGTAACGATCGGCTTTTCTGGGGACTCGGTTGCATCAACCGCTCGTACAGCTGCGGGCGTCGGGGCAGCTAGATCCAGGGTAGCGGGCGGCCTCTGTACCTCCTCAACATCCCCGCTAGAAGTTTCGCCGACCTACAAGAGGAAGTGATTAGCCGATCCAAGTGATAACGGGACAACATGAGAGCATGACCACGAAGATAATTACATTTGAGACCTCCCGGCTTGATGGAGAGGTTGGTGGGTTCTTGCGAACCCTCTTAACGCAGCGATGCTTCGTACGTAACCCTGATCTGGTCGGGGCCTGAGGAGTAGGGGTTCCGGTGATCGACCTTTTCTTGGAAGCCGGCGCTGGCGAAGCCGTCTGACTCCGGGTAGTGGACCTCTCGGAATCACCTGAGCTCGATTCTCCCTGGCTGGTTTCTTCGGCTCCACTGGAGGATCCATCAGTGGAGGCCTGTAGGAAAGGATGCAAGTGCGTTATGAACAAATTCTTTGGGAAAAACGGACAAGCGCCTGCAGGGTCTAAACCAACTTACACGCAAGCTTTCCTGGGCCGGAGCTTTACGCTTCAGGGTTTTCCTGACCGCTACCTTCCTCACCGCCGTCCTCGCCTGAGTCGAGGCTCGGGGGGCAACGAGCCCGAAGACGCTTTGCTCTTGGAAGCCGATTTCGGTGAAATCGGGCGACCTCGCATTATAACTTTCTTCGGGGAGGCGAACTCTGGCAGAAGAGAACCACTGGTGCCGGAGGAAGAAAGACGAAAGGGGAGCCGTCGGCTTGTGTAGGGGCGGGGCCATCTTGTTGCTGCCAAGAGAAGAGAGTCAATTCCTGGGCAATCACCATAAAGCAGTTACAAGAAATACTTAAGTGACGGTACCTGGTCGGCAGGGGGATCATATTCGGCGTCAAGCTCCTTCAGCTGCGGTCCTAGTGCCCTCCTGAAGACATGGGTCTTCCACATGGACCACCAAGTTTCAAAGCCATCGGTGGTAAAGGAGAAACGGAGGTCGTGGGGGATTGGTATGGCCAGAGCGTCAAAGAAGGTGTAACACCTTTGGGCGGTGAGGATGTCAGGCAGTTCAGCTCTACTTGCTGTCAGGTGGTGTAGGAAGAAGTATGGGGGCACCTGTCCGAGACCAAGCTGCCGAGCCGCTACTACTGGTTGATAACACTCATAACCGGGCTTGATGATCCGGTTCGAGGTGCTCATGCCAACAGGGAGAAAGCAAGGACGAATCATGAGGGAGTACAAGTGTTGTGTGCCGGCGTCATCGGCAAGGTCGTCCAATCGGAAAGAAACGGGGTTTTCAAAGTTCACCGATTCAGTATAAGGGTGATACGTCCAATTTGCATCACTATTTTATATCATAATTTGCTGTTATTCATTGATATATTTCATATTGGGGCACAATACTTATGTTATTTCATCTATTTTGCATGTTTCATCATTATTGGAGGATTGAACACCGGAGCCGGGATTCTAGCTGGAAAAAGCACCGTCGAACGCAATATTTCGGAAGATCAACTCCGGAAGGAAATTATACTAAAAATCCTATTTTTCAAGATGACGAAGGAAGCAGAAGGAGGGGCCAGGAGGAGCCAGGGTGGGCCCACACCCTAGGGCGGCGCGGCCCATGCCCTGGCCGCGCCGGCCTATGGTCTGGGGGGGCCCACGACCCCTTTCGCCTCCTTTTCTTCGCGAAAACCTTCGTCCCGAAAACCTAAGCCAGAAGGGGTACCTCGCGAAGAGTTACAGCCGCCTCTGCGGGGCGGAGAACACCAGAGAGAAAAGAGCTCTCCGGCGGGCGAGGAATCCGCCGGGGAAATTCCCCTCCGGGAGGGGAAATCGACGCCATCGTCACCGTCATCGAGCTGGACATCATCACCATCACCATCATCATCATCTCCACCATCATCATCGCCATCTCCTCCGCAGCACCTCGTCACCGCCGTAGCAATTTGGGTTTGATCTTGATTGTTTGATAGGGGAAACTCTCCCGGTATCTATTCATACTTGTTGTTGATGCTATTGAGTGAAACCATTGAACCAAGTTCATGTTCAGATTGTTATTCATCATCATATCACCTCTGATCATGTTCCATATGATGTCTCGTGAGTAGTTCGTTTAGTTCTTGAGGACATGGGTGAAGTCTAAATGTTAGTAGTGAACTATGGTTGAGTAATATTCAATGGTGTGATATTTAAGTTGTGGTGTTATTCTTCTAGTGGTGTCATGTGAACGTCGACTACATGACACTTCACCATTTATGGGCCTAGGGGAATGCATCTTGTATTCGTTTGCTAATTGCGGGGTTGCCGGAGTGACAGAAACCTAAACCCCGTTGGTATATCGATGCGGGGAGGGATTGCGGGATCTCGGAGTTTAAGGCTGTGGTTAGATTTATTCTTAATTACTTTCTTGTAGTTGCGGATGCTTGCAAGGGGTATAATCACAAGTATGTATTTAGTCCTAGGAAGGGCGGTACATTAGCATAGGTTCACCCACACAACACTTATCATAACAATGAAGATTATTTAGCCGTATGTAGCGAAAGCACTAGACTAAAATCCCGTGTGTCCTCGAGAACGTTTGGTCATTATAAGTAAACAAACCGGCTTGTCCTTTGTGCTAAAAAGGATTGGGCCACTCGCTGCAATTATTTCTCTCGCATTTTACTTACTCGTATTTATTTCATCTCGTTACATCAAAACCTCCCGAATACTTGTCCGTGAGCATTTACGGTGAAACCTTCATCGAAACTGCTTGTCAACACCTTCTGCTCCTCGTTGGGATCGACATTCTTACTTATCGAAGATACTACGATACACCCCCTATACTTGTGGGTCATCAAGACTATTTTCTGGCGCCGTTGCCGGGGAGTGAAGCGCTATTGGTAAGTGGAATTGGTAAGGAAAACCTTTACTGTTGTGCTGATTTTATTTCTGCTCTGCTACTATAAGTCATTATGGAGAGATCTTCTCTTCATTTTCTATTTGGGAAATCTACTACTACTGCAACGGTAGTGGATGAGGCGCCAGGTGAGGAAGTAATACCATATAAAATACCTACGAAAATTATTGAACATGTTATGGATAACCGCTATGAAGGGGATGGAACTGTCCATCCTGGTGATCATTTACTGTTTTTGCATGAATTATGCGGGTTATTCAAATGTGCAGGTATTGCTTTGGATGAAGTGAGGAAGAAATTATTCTCCTTATCGCTGTCCGGTAAGGCGGCGCATTGGTATAAATTACTTGGATAATGGGGATTCTCTTGAATGGAATGATATTGTGCCCCGGTTTTATTCTAAGTTCTATCCTCCAAGTGAAATTCACAAAGATCGGAATCGCATATATAATTTTTGGCCTCATGATGGAGAGAGTATTGCCCAAGCGTGGGGGAGATTGAAGTCTTTGATGCTCAAATGCCCCATTCATGAGCTTCCCGGTAATATTATTATTGATAATTTCTATGCAAGACTTTCTTTTCAAGACAAGACCTTGCTGGATACTTCTTGTTCCGGATCATTTACACGCAACAAAGAAGAGTTTAAAAGGGACCTTCTTGATCGGATCCAAGAAAATACCGAAGGTTGGGAGAACGACAAAGGTAGAGAATCAGGTATAATTTATGATTATAAATGCATTGAAGCTTTTATGGATACCGATAAATTTCGTAATATGAGTGCTACATATGGTCTTGATTCTCAAGTCGTTGTAAATCTTTATAAAGCTTTTGCCTCTCATTATGAATTGCCAAAGAAGAATTTTGATAAGTATCATGAACCGTATAAAGATAAAATTGATTCATCTATTAATAAGTGTGTTGTAATTGAAACTGCTGATCGCGTTATTCCTGAAGCTTATATTGAAAAAACTCCTTTTCCTGCTAAAATGAAAGAGTACTCTGTTATAAATAGTGCAGTTCATAAAAGTGAAAAGAAACCTGTAGAACCTGAAGAACAAATAAAAGTTGAACCTCGTTGTTGCAATAGTTAAAGATCTTGTGACTCGAAAATGTGGAGGATGGTCATATTATTTTCTGTGAAGATGCTTCTAATATTGTTTCACATCCTAATAAACCCAAACAAGCTAGTGTTCCTATGATGTCCGTTAAAATTGGTGATCATTGCTATTATGGATTATGTGATATTGGTGCAAGTGTTAGTGCTATTCCGTATGAGCTTTACACGGAGATTATGCACGAAATTGATTCTTGTGAACTTGAAGATATTGATGTGGTTATTCAGCTGGCTAATAGAGAAACTATTTCACCAATTGGTATTGTTCGAGATGTGGAAGTCTTATGCGGTAAGATTAAATATCCTGCTGACTTTTTGGTACTAGGGTCCGTTGCTAGTGATTATTGTCCTATTATTTTTGGTAGACCTTTTCTAAATACTTGTGGAGCTATTATAGATTGCAAGAAAGAGAAAATTTTGACTAAATTTGTCTGGTGAATCTTATGAGTTTAACTTCTCTAAATTTACTAAAACTCCTTATAAAGCTGATTTGCCTAGTAATGATTTTAAAATGGAGCGAGTGTGCATCTATTGTTCTTGTTCCTAATAATCCTTTGCGAGCAACATCTGGAGGATAGCGAGAGTGAAGTTTTTAGGAAAGAAAGAGAGGAGCTTGAGGAGATTTTTCTTCGCCAACCTATTCTCAAGCATGATTTACCGGTGGAAGATTTGGGTACAACACCGCCACCAAAGGAAGATCCTGTTTTTGATTTAAAGCCTTTACCCGATAATCTTAAATATGCTCATATTGATGATAAGAAAATATATCCTGTTATTATTAGTTCTAAGCTTTCGGAGTTTGAAGAAGAAAGGTTATTGGGAATATTGAAGAAACACCGAGGAGCTATTGGCTACACTCTTGATGATTTAAAGGGGATTTCTCCATCTATTTGCCAACATGCTATTAATATGGAAGATGATGCAAAGCCTGTTGTTGAACCTCAACGTCGTCTAATTCCGAAGATGAAGGAAGTGGTAAGGAATGAGGTATTACGACTTCTTGAAGCTGGTATTATATATCCTATTGCTGATAGTAGATGGGTTAGTCCTGTGCATTGCGTTCCCAAGAAAGGAGGTATGATCTGTTGTGCCTAATGATAATGATGAGCTCATTCCTCAAAGAGTAGTTGTAGGGTATAGAATGTGCATTGATTTTCGAAAAGTTAATAAAGTTACTAAGAAAGATCATTACCCTTTACCATTTATTGATCAAATGCTAGAAAGGTTATCTAAAAATACTCATTTTTGTTTTCTTGATGGTTATTCTGGGTTTTCACAAATTGCTGTTAAAGCTAAAGATCAAGAGAAAACCACTTTTACTTGTCCCTATGGAACTTATGCTTATAGGCGTATGCCTTTTGGTTTATGTAATGCTCCTGCTACTTTTCAAAGATGCATGTCTGCTATTTTTCATGGTTTTTGTGAGAGTATTGTAGAGGTATTCATGGATGATTTTTCTGTCTATGGGAATTCATTTGATAGTTGTTTGCGAAATCTTGATAAAGTTTTGCAGAGATGTGAAGAAACTAATCTTGTTCTTAATTGGGAGAAATGCCATTTTATGGTTAATGAAGGAATTGTATTGGGACATAAAATTTCTGAAAGAGGTATTGAAGTTGATAGAGCTAAAGTTGAAGCAATTGAGAAGATGCCCTATCCGAGGGATGTTAAAGGTATTCGTAGTGTTCTTGGTCATGTTGGGTTTTATAGGAGATTTATTAAAGATTTCTCCAAGATTTCAAAGCCTCTTACTAATCTCCTTCAAAAAGATGTACCATTTGTTTTTGATGATGATTGTAAGGAAGCTTTTGAAACTCTTAAGAAAGCCTTAACAAGCTGCTCCTATAGTTGAACCCCCTGACTGGAATTTACCATTTGAAATTATGTGTGATGCTAGTGATTTTGCTGTAGGTGCTGTTCTTGGACAGCGAGTAGATAAAAAACTGAATGTTATTCATTATGCTAGTAAAACCCTTGATGCTGCTCAAAGAAATTATGCTACAACTGAAAAGGAATTGTTGGCTGTAGTCTTTGCTTGTGATAAATTCAGATCTTATATTGTTGATTCAAAAGTTACTATTCATACTGATCATGCTGCAATTAGATACCTTATGACAAAGAAAGATGCTAAGCCGAGGCTTATTAGATGGGTACTTCGTTGCAAGAATTTGATTTACATATTGTAGATAGGAAAGGTGCTGATAATCCTGTTGCTGATAATTTGTCTAGATTGGAAAATATTGCTTATGATCCTGTCCCTGTTAATGATAGTTTTCCAAATGAACAATTGGCTGTAATAAAGGTGAGCTCGCGAGACGAGTCCATGGTATGCTGATTATGCTAACTTTATTGTTTCCAAGTACTTGCCTCCAACCTTTTCAGCTCAAGCAAAGGAGGAAATTCTTTTATGATTTGAGGCATTATTTCGGGATGACCCACACTTATATAAAGAAGGAGTGGATGGTATTATGCGAAGATGTGTCCCCGAATATGAACAACAAGAGATATTGAGTAAATGTCATGGTAGTGCTTATGGAGGACATCACGCGGAGAAAGAACCGCGCAAAAGGTTTTGCAATCAGGTTTTTATTGGCCAACTCTCTTCAAGGATGCGAGAAAGTTTATTTTATCTTGCGATGAATGCCAAAGGGTTGGTAATATCTCCAGACGTAATGAAATGCCAATGAATTATACTCTTGTTATTGAACCATTTGATTGTTGGGGATTTGACTTCATGGGACCTTTTCCCTCTTCAAAAGGTAACACTCATATACTTGTTGCTGTTGATTATGTTACTAAATGGGTGGAAGCCATACCTACAAAAAGTGCTGATGGTGAGACTTCTTTAAAAATGCTTTTAGATATTATTTTTCCTAGATTTGGAGTACCTAGATATATTATGACTGATGGAGGTTCTCATTTTATTCATGGAGGTTTTAGAAAAACTCTTGCTAAGTATGGTATTAATCATAGAATTGCTTCCGCTTATCATCCTCAAACTAGTGGTCAAGTAGAGTTATCAAATAGAGAGATTAAATCTATCTTGCGGAAAACCGTTAATAAATCTAGAAAGAATTGGGCTAGTAAATTGAAGGATGCACTATGGGCTTATAGAACTGCTTATAAAAACCCCATGGGAATGTCACCTTATAAAATGGTTTACGGAAAAGCTTGTCATTTACCTTTAGAATTAGAACACAAAGCTTATAGGGCTGTTAGAGAATTAAATAAAGATCCTAAACTTGCCGGTGATAAGAGGTTGTTACAATTAAGTTCTCTAGATGAATGGAGAAGCGAAGCTTATGAAAATGCTAAACTCTTTAAAGAAAAAGTTAAAAAATGGCATGATAGGAGGATCATCAAAAGAGAGTTTAATATTGGGGATAAAGTCCTATTGTATCGGTCTCGTCTCAGATTCTTTGCAGGGAAATTACTTTCGAAATGGGAAGGACCATATGTTGTCGAGGAGGTGTATCGCTCAGGAGCAATCAAGATTAGCTCTCTCCAAGGCAATGCTACGCAAGTGGTGAATGGACAAAGACTCAAGCATTATATCTCGGGTGATTCTTATAATGTTGATGTTGATATTATTCGAGTGGAAACACCGGAAGCTTTCATCAAAGGGCAAATTGACGGTCCGCCAGAACTCGACTTTGAATAGGTAACAGTACTGGTAATGAAAAGTACGCAATTTACTTTCCGAACTATATTTTTGCTGTTTCTGGAAAATATGAGAAATTACGAGTTCGAAACGGAGTGGAAAGGACGCACGAGGGCGTGGCACCATAGGCCGGCGCGGCCTGACCAGGGCCCGCGCCGACCTATGGTCTGGCCGCCCCGTCGCCCCTTTCCGACTCTGGTTCGATCTGGTACTTTCCTTTTGCCGAGAAAATTTTTGCTATATAATCCCCGGACCCTCGGAGGTCTGTATATCGTGTTTTCGACGTGTTTTGTTTCGAGTTGTTTCTGCCAGGATCTGTTTTTAGTCTAGAAGCACCATGGCCCCCAACAACAAGGGCAAGAGGCTTTCGGAGGAAGAAGTGAAGGAGGTGCCATCAAGACAAGAGCAGCAAGAAGGAGGGAGCAAGCAAATCTTGGTGGGATCTAGTGATACCCGACGTTCTTTCTCTCATAACCTGCAGGGACCTTTACCACCAGCTCTTAGCCTCGACTCCTTCCCCAAGATGGAAGAAGTTCTACGGACTACCGATGAGTTTTGTGGTCAATACCGGACTCTAAGAAGAGAAGTGGAGATACTCAAGGAGGAGAATCACCGACTCCGTAGAATGTTGGGATACTACTTGATGCCCGTCACAGGTTCGCCATCGCCGACTTCGGATAACAATGAATCTCTTCGAGACTTAGTGCAGATTTGCCAAGCTGAGAAGCTGAAGCTGAAGGAGATCTGTAAGAAGCGCATGAGGGATTCATCACCACCATCACCAAAGGAGTAATCCATCATCGGTATTGGCATCCCCTTGGTTTGTTCCAAGCTTGGGGGAGTGCCGCGGTATCACATTATCACTATCTTTTACTTTTATTGTCAAGTAGTGTCATATCATGAGTAGGGAAGTTATCATATGAGATGGGTTGCGTTTGGAAGTATCTCTCCTTTAGTTGTCTATGTATCCCTTGGTGCGAGTTATCGATATGGAATATCAATGAGAAGTCTTATCATTTACATATTGCACATCTTATTTTAGTTTGCACTTTCTGCCATATGATTCGTCTTGTTGTTAGTATAGGTATCACTTTGGGAGCATTGAATAAATCTATTTGGTTTTGGCAAACTTAGCATTGGTCAATAGCAACAACGCTTTGAGGTTTAAATAGAAAAGAGAAATACATGTAGATGTTTCATTGTCTTTCTTGTTAGCTCATAGCTCATTATTCTGAAGTTAAAATTGTTTGTGCTTACAAGGAAGATGCATGATTGTTTCTATCATATGTATATTTGTTTGTTTCCCTCGACTCTTATGCTTGCTAATTAACCTTGCTAGCCAAAGACCTGCACTGAGAGGGAATACTTCTCGTGCATCCAAACCTTAACCCAAACCTATGTCATTTGTGTCCACCATACCTACCTATTACATGGTATTTTCTGCCATTCCAAGTAAATACTTCATGTGCTACCTTTAAACAATTCAAAACTTATTACTTCTTATTTGTGTCAATGTTTTATAGCTCATGAGGAAGTATGTGGTGTTTTATCTTTCAGTTTTGTTAGGCAGCCTCCACTAATGGACTAGTGGCTTCATCCACTTATCCTATAATTTTGCAATAAGAGCCGGCAACGGGGTTCCCAGCCCCAATTAATCAACTTTCATTAATAATTCTCTTCACATATTTTGCCCCGATTCATCAGGTAAGCAACTTAATTTTGCAATAGACACTCCTCCATGGTATGAGATTGTTGGAAGGCACCCGAGGATTCGGTTAGCCATGGCTTGTGTAAGCAAAGGTTGGGAGGAGTGTCAACCCTTAAATAAACTAAAATACATGTGTAAACAAAAGAGAAGAGGGATGATCTACCTTGCTGGTAGAGATAACGTCCTTCATGGGAGCCGCTCTTTGGAGGTTTGTTTGGCGAGGGGGTTAGAGTACCCGCTACCAGTCGTTGACAACAACAAACACCTCTCAAAATGTTACTTTTATTATCTTTATATGATTTCAAAACTGAAAAAAGCTCTAGCACATGATTTAATCCCTGCTTCCCTCTGCGTAGGGCCTGTCTTTTACTTTATGTTGAGTCAGTAAACCTATTTCTCTCCATCTCAAGCAAGCATTTGAGTAGTTGTGATCAAACCATTATATTGTGATTTGCTACATCATGCCTTTTATTCTTCCTTGTTTAGTACAAGTTTTATCTCGAATGAATATAGCTTTGCAAGTTATCAATGATTATGAAGAGACCATTATGATTGAGTATGCAAGATTACCATCAGTCTGTTAATATGAGAGCACCTTGCTCAATAGATGAATATAATTTGTTAAATGTTCTCTGACCAAGAACAAAGTTTGCCATCACCAATTATGATTCCTTATGCACCTTTACTTGTGATTACCTTATACTTGTTTCAAGATTGAGTTATATGAAGAAGTTGTTTACTATAATGTCTTGTGAGAATGAATATGATGCTTCTTGTCCGTATTTTGTTTATCGACTCTTCACTCCATAAACATGTGGTCATGTCTATCGAGTTCAGTTTCGCTTGGGGACAAGCGAAGTCTAAGCTTGGGGGGAGTTGATACGTCCAATTTGCATCACTATTTTATATCATAATTTGTTGTTATTCATTGATATATTTCATATTGGGGCACAATACTTATGTTATTTCATCTATTTTGCATGTTTCATCATTATTGGAGGATTGAACACCGGAGCCAGGATTCTGCTGGAAAAAGCACCGTCAGAACGCAATATTTCGGAAGATCAACTCTGGAAGGAAATTATACTAAAAATCCTATTTTTCAAGATGACGAAGGAAGCCAGAAGGAGGGGCCGGGAGGAGCCAGGGTGGGCCCACACCCTAGGGCGGCGCGGCCCATGCCCTGGCCGCGCCGGCCTATGGTCCGGGGGCCCACGACCCCTTTCGCCTCCTTTTCTTCGCGAAAACCTTCGTCCCGAAAACCTAAGCCAGAAGGGGTACCTCGCGAAGAGTTACAGCCCCCTCTGCGGGGCGGAGAACACCAGAGAGAAAAGAGCTCTCCGGCGGGCAGGAATCCGCCGGGGAAATTCCCTCCGGGAGGGGGAAATCGACGCCATCGTCACCGTCATCGAGCTGGACATCATCACCATCACCATCATCATCATCTCCACCATCATCATCGCCATCTCCTCCGCAGCACCTCGTCACCGCCGTAGCAATTTGGGTTTGATCTTGATTGTTTGATAGGGGAAACTCTCCCGGTATCTATTCATACTTGTTGTTGATGCTATTGAGTGAAACCATTGAACCAAGTTCATGTTCAGATTGTTATTCATCATCATATCACCTCTGATCATGTTCCATATGATGTCTCGTGAGTAGTTCGTTTAGTTCTTGAGGACATGGGTGAAGTCTAAATGTTAGTAGTGAACTATGGTTGAGTAATATTCAATGGTGTGATATTTAAGTTGTGGTGTTATTCTTCTAGTGGTGTCATGTGAACGTCGACTACATGACACTTCACCATTTATGGGCCTAGGGGAATGCATCTTGTATTCGTTTGCTAATTGCGGGGTTGCCGGAGTGACAGAAACCTAAACCCCCGTTGGTATATCGATGCGGGAGGGATTGCAGGATCTCAGAGTTTAAGGCTGTGGTTAGATTTATTCTTAATTACTTTCTTGTAGTTGCGGATGCTTGCAAGGGGTATAATCACAAGTATGTATTTAGTCCTAGGAAGGGCGGTACATTAGCATAGGTTCACCCACACAACACTTATCATAACAATGAAGATTATTTAGCCGTATGTAGCGAAAGCACTAGACTAAAATCCCGTGTGTCCTCGAGAACGTTTGGTCATTATAAGTAAACAAACCGGCTTGTCCTTTGTGCTAAAAAGGATTGGGCCACTCGCTGCAATTATTTCTCTCGCATTTTACTTACTCGTATTTATTTCATCCGTTACATCAAAACCTCCCGAATACTTGTCCGTGAGCATTTACAGTGAAACCTTCATCGAAACTGCTTGTCAACACCTTCTGCTCCTCGTTGGGATCGACATTCTTACTTATCGAAGATACTACGATACACCCCCTATACTTGTGGGTCATCAAAGGGTGGAACAGGGGGTTGTCTAAACCCTGGAAGAAAATCTTAAACCACCCTGCTGCTTCCTTGGGGATCAATCTGCTACCCGGGAGACCATACAGGGCTTGGCCGTAGCTGGTACACCGAATTTCCTTGCCATTTTCATCCGGAAAGGTGCAGTTGGTCAGCGATGGGAAGTCTGGGATTTGGCTTTGGAAGTATAGTTGGGCCCATAGTTGGATGAACCACCAGGGGCCGCCAGTTTTAATCTGTCTTGCGAGTGAACAAGTTTGACAGACATCAGTTGAAGGGATCGATAAATCTCTCCAAGGAATAGCTTGCCCAGACCAAGTTGGGTGCCTTTAGCGAGTTCATAGGCCAGGGAGAGGTAATTCTTGGTAGGAGCAAGTGACGGACCACAGAAAATGAAGTGCTCCAACCAGAAATTCAAGAAGGCTGTGTGCTCCCTCTCTGTCACTCGGGCCTTTGGTTTTCATATAACGATTAAGATAGGCACCCCAGCCTGGTACACTCTTTTTGGAGGAGAGAGTAAAGGGGACCTTTGGCAGCTTGAATGCGTAAGGGCCGGGAGATGCAATGTCTAGCCCTGTGATCATGGCCACATCCAGCAGGGTCGGAGTCATAGGACCATGACCAAACATGAAACAGTTCAGTGCGTCAGACCAAAAGTAGCCGATGGTTTTCAAGATGTTCTCATTCTTCTCAAGAGAAGACAGCGATAATGACAGGGCATCGGCTATTCCTATGGTTTCCCAAGTAGCATAGTGAGACTTTGATACCCTACTGTACCATGCCACCCAACCTTCGGGGGATTGGGCCAGGCTCGCAGGCGATCGGCCCAGGAAGTCAGATCTAGGTTTTGGCTCACAAAGGGGATTCTGTTAGCTTCGCATGAGATCAACAGGGCAGGGCTCTCGGAAGAACGAGGGCCGAGGCACATCGAATTTGCGAGAGAAGGATGTGGCAGAAGAATGTCTGAAACCTAGATTAATGGCGGGACAAGGTATTAATTCAAGTGTTTGCATTAATCCCGTGTCAAAACCAAACGGCAAGAGGAGGTTGAGGATTACCTTCAGTCCGGCGACCGTGGTGTCAGTGTTAGCTGATTCCGCCATGGGATGCGTTGAAGGGATTGGAAGCCGCGCGGTCGAGATCTGTGAAGGGGGTGTTGGATTGGAACTGCTCAAGCGGCGATTTGGGGATCTGACTCTGTCTTTGCAGATAGAGGTCGCGAGTTACCGTTTGGAGGATGGCTAGCTCAACGTTGCCCGGTGTGTTTATGAGAGGGACTGAAAAGGAGGTCGTCTGATTTCGACTATCGGCGAACAGTTGGCTGGGAACGTTTCTTCAGTATTAAAAGAGGGTTTTTTAATAAAGAGCCGATTTGCTCAAGGAGAGCCGATTGTTTGCATACCACTGATGCCATGTTACTAATCTTCGCTGCCTTCGTTATCGGCATCATGGCTCCTTACTGCAAAATATGAAGAGACAAGAGGCACTGCAACGGTGATGCCACGACATGACCCGACGAGAGAAGAGCATGATGATTTTGGAAATAATATTTCCAAAACCAGGGGGGCATGTGTTATCACCGGAATTTGACCAAGTCAGAGGTGGGCCGCGATCAAAGATGGATGTGAAGAAATATATAGAAGAAGTATGTGGATCGGCCTTTTATACCAAGTTGGGCTTAATTGCCCGTGTATCTGTAACATATTAGATCGTATTTTAGTTTAGAGATAGATTCTTATTCGTGCACGGTTTGGTGCACACCCGCATTAGAGAGTCCGCTGGACTATAAATATGTACCTAGGGTTTATGGAATAAACAACAACTCACGTTCAACCCCAAAAACAAACCAATCTCGGCGCATCGCCAACTCCTTCATCTCGAGGGTTTCTATCAGGTAAGCGACATGTCGCCTAGATCGCATCTTGCGATCTAGGCAGCACAAGCCCCACGTTGTTCATGCGTTGCTCGTACCGAAGCGTTTTTGATGGCGAGCAACGTAGTTATCATTAGATGTGTTAGGGTTAGCATTGTTCTTCGTTTAAGCATGCTTACGTAGTGCAACCCTTGCATATCTAGCCGTCCTCACGCCTATCTCGGGTGTGGGGGCGGCACCCCGCTTGATCATTATTTAGTAGATCTGGTCCGTTACGATTGCTCCTTGTTCTACAAGGATTAGTTTAATATCTCGCAATAGTTTGGCCTTACAAGGGGGGGAGGATCCAGTGGCACGTAGGGTGGCGTTCGCAAGTCCTAAACGGGATGTTCCTAGGATCAACTTCATGTTGGTTTTTTGGCCTTGTTTAGGATCGGCTTACGAGCACCGTGCGTGGCCGCAAGGCCCAACCTGGAGTAGGATGATCCGGTTATGCGGTGAAAACCCTAAATCATCGTAGATCTCATTAGCTTCATCTTGATCAAGCAGGACCACCAAGTATTCGTGCACCCCGTACGGATCATGGGTGGATCGGCTCTTTGAGCCGATTCACGAGATAACCCGAGAGCCGATCGAGGCTCGTATTTAACGTTTACATGTATGCCCTGCAGGAAACTAAGCGAGGCAACCTCATCACCTTCCCGACCAGGTATAGGTCAGGTGGCACGCCCTGCACTTCGCAACGCCGCGTGTGACCCAGAAGAGCATTGCGGGCCGTCGCTCGGAGGGGTCTCAGCCAGCCGCAGCTCTAGGCTCCCCCCGGCTCTACAGTGTTGACAAGGCCGCTGCCCGCCGGTGGGTTTTGGCAGTCAACACCTTGTGCAGAATCACAGTCTGCAGGTAGTCGTCTATCCAAGATCTTGGCTCCTGCTGCCCATCGTATTTGGCAGCGTCGGTAGGCGTAGGCTTGAACTTCCTGGGCGGCATCGCCTCGCGGATTCTGTGACTTAAACAGTCGGCTCCCCTGAGCTCGCCGTCGTACTCCTGATTCTCGTCCGAAGAATCGCTGTCATTCTCGTTCCTAGCGGCGCGTCGTCGCCTTGCTTTGTCGATCCTGTTCTGGGTGATTTCATCCCGAGCGTCTCTCGCATGATACTTTGAGCCACTGCCCTGCAGCGTGGTCTTTTCCTTTTGTGGAACTAGATTATTTCCCGATATCGCGAGACTTTCCGGGCGCCTCGATGAGCTTGGGCCATGGACCCCTCGGGCGCTGGTTGATGAGGTATGCAGCAAGGTTGGCGGTTGCTCTCGCGACGGTTTTCGGTCGTGGCATGCCTGCGGTGTCCGTAGTCATAAAGGACTTGGTCAGGTTCGACGTGATTTCTCTGGCATCATCTTCCGAGAGCCTGGACAGCCTCGACCTGTGCTTGCCTGCCCCTTGGGTATTTCGAGAGGCGCTCGCCTGTGAGCCTCTTCGTCGCTCACTGGACCGATCTGCCGCAGATAAATGTCTCTCGAGAGAGGCTTGTTCCTTTGACAGGTGTTCCCGGTTTTTCTCTAGTATAGAGCGATAAGCGTTGAGGGTTCCAACCGAGGTTCCTGTGGGGAGCGGTGTGCTGTTGAGTACTGCTGCCCTGGCGGCTGCCCACTCCTCGTCTGCGATGGTGTAGTCGCTGTCGTGGTTGCTAGCGCTGTTTTCGAAACTTGCCCGTCTACTGGAACGGGGAGTGTGGTCTCCGTTTCCTCTGTGCCTTGTGTTTCCTGTGTTATTGGCGGCATAAACTTGATGGTGTGCTGTTCTTCGGGTGATTCCTTGGACGATGATGTCGATATTGTCCTCTCCCGATGAATACTGGGCATTGCAGATGAACGGCGTGTCGCTTGATCCCAGCCCGTGCCTGGTGTCGCAGTTCAAGCAGTAGTACGAAGTTAACTCCGAAGATTTGGGATCGTCGGATCCTACCGACATGGAGGACACGGAACGAGGAGTCGAGGGCGCGGGCGAACTTGTCGAGCCTGTCAGACCAGCCGAAAGGTCGAGTGATGATGACGCGCTTGGACTCGTCGATCTGGAGATAGGCGATTCCAGCAGTCGAAGGATTCCCTCCGCGTTGACGTTGTAGTGGACGCTGCCGAAGGTCATCTCCATGTTTCCTTGTAGATCTGAGAAGTTCGATCGGGAGGAATCGCTGTGCGGGGTGAACTCGTAGGAGCCGAACCGAATCGGGCTTCGCAGGTTCGGCGAAGGTGGTGTTGATGAAGTTGCTGGTGAAGCTGCTGGTGAAGTTGCCGGTGTCATGATTGGATCCGCCGATGACCGATCTTGTGCCGACAGGTTTCCCACAGACGGCGCCAATTGTCGAGGGTGCTCCTCGGCAATGCCCTCCGATAGGGGCTTAGGGTTAGTGGAATCCTGCAAGCTGACACGAGACATCGGTTCACAGACAAGCGGGGAGAGCGATTTCCCCAGGTTCGGGGCCCTCGATGAGGTAAAACCCTTACGTCCTACCTGTCTGTTCTTGATTATGATGATAATGGGTTACAATGGGGTGCCGAATAGTTCGGCTGAGATCTCGTCGAGATGGCTAATCGCTAGGGAGACCTAGCTCTAAGCTTCTGTTGGCTAAGATCGCTAAGATTGATTGTGTCCCTCGACAGCCCCTCTCCTGGCCTTTATATAGGAGGCCAGGTCTCAAGAGGCCTAGTCGAGTACGACTAGGTTTACAGTAGATCTATCTCTAGACTTTCCTTGTTCGGCTCCTTCCGTGTCTTGTACTCCAAGATATCTTCCGTCGCATCGTTCTAGCGGCCCATCTCGCCACCGAGTGCCTTCATGGGCCTCCAACTAGGAAACATAGGGTAGGGCAACATTGGTTACCCGAAGGGTAATGCCCACGTCATCTGAGCAAGTTAAGTGTCCCAGAAAAATTTGTCTTTACGGACTGTTCTGTTTTGACAGATTCTGCCTTTTATTTCGCATTGCCTGTTTTGCTATGTTTGATGGATTTCTTTGTTCCATTAACTTTCAGTAGCTTTGTGCAATGTCCAGAAGTGTTAAGAATGATTATGTCACCTCTGAATATATGAATTTTCAATTATGCACTAACCCTCTAATGAGTTTGTTTTGAGTTTGGTGTGGAGGAAGTTTTCAAGGGTCAAGAGAGGAGGATGATACAATATGATCAAGAAGAGTGAAAAGTCTAAGCTTGGGGATGCCCCCGTGGTTCATCCCTGCATATTTTAAGAAGACTCAAGCATCTAAGCTTGGGGATGCCCAAGGCATCCCTTCTTCATCGACAACTTATCGGGTCACCTCTAGTGAAACTATATTTTTATTCCGTCACATCTTATGTGCTTTACTTGGAGCGTCTCGTATGTTTTTGTTTTTGTTTTTGTTTGAATAAAATCGGATCCTAGCATTCCTTGTGTGGGAGAGAGACACGCTCCGCTGTTTCATATGAACACATGTGTTCTTAGCTTTACTTTTAATGTTCATGGCGAAGGTTGAAACCGCTTCGTTCATTGTTATATGGTTGGAAATAGAAAATGCTTCATGTGGTAATTGGTATAATGTCTTGAATAATTTGATACTCGGCAATTGTTGTGCTCAAATAGATCATGTTTAATCTCTTGCATCATGTACTTTGTACCTATTAATGAAGAACTACATAGAGCTTGTTAAAATTTGATTTGCATGATTGGTCTCTCTAGAGTCTAGATATTTTCTGGTGAGGTGTTTGAACAACAAGGAAGACAGTGTAGAGTCTTATAATGCTTGCAATATGCTCCTATGTAAGTTTTGATGTACCGGTTTATACTTGAGTTTGCTTCAAACAACCTTGCTAGCCTAGCCTTGTATTGAGAGGGATTACTTCGCGTGCATCCAAATCCTTGAGCCAAAAACTATGCCATTTGTGTCCACCATACCTACCTACTACGTGGTATTTCTTTGCCATTCCAAAGTAAATTACTTGAGTGCTACCTTTAAAATTCTATTCTTTGTCTTTGCAATATATAGCTCATGGGAAAATAGCCTTAAAAACTATTGTGGTATTGAATATGTATTTATGTATCTTATTTCTTATAAGTTGCTTGTTGAGCGGTAACCATGTTTCTGGGGACGCCACCAACTATTACACCTTTGTTGAATATCATGTGAGTTGCTATGCATGTTCGTCTTGTCTGAAGTAAGGGTGATTTATCATGATCAAATGGTTTGAGTATGCATATTGTTAGAGAAGAACATTGGGCCGCTAAATAAAGCCATGAATCATGGTGGAAGTTTCAGTTTGGACAACAATCCTCAATCTCTTATGAGAATATTATCTGTTGTTGAATGCTTATGCATCAAAGAGGAGTCCATTATCTGTTGTCTATGTTGTCCCATTATGGATGTCCTAAGTTGAGATCTATCAAAAACGAGAAATCAAATGCGATCTATCTCCTTGGACCTTTGTACAGGCGGCATAGAGGTACCCCTTTGTGACACTTGGTTGAAACATATGTTATGCAATGATAATCCATGTAAATCCAAGCTAATTAGGACAAGGTGCGAGCACTATTGGTAATCTATGCATGAGGCTTGCAACTTATAAGATGTCTTATACATAACACATATGATTTATTACTACCGTTGACAAAATTGTTTCTATGTTTTCAAAATGAAAAGCTCTAGCACAAAAATAGTAATCCATGCTCCCTCTGCGAAGGGCCATTCTTTTACTTTATGTTGAGTCAGTTTACCTACTTCTTTCTATCTTAGAAGCAAACACTTGTGTGAACTGTGTGCATTGATTCATACATGTTTACCTATTGCACTTGTTATATTACTTTGTGTTGACAATTATCCATGAGATATACATGTTGAAGTTGAAAGCAAGCTGCTGAAACTTATATCTTCCTTTGTGTTGCTTCAAAGCTTTCTACTAAGAATTTATTGCTTTATGAGTTAACTCTTATGCAAGTCTTATTGATGCTTGTCTTGAAAGTACTATTCATGAAAAGTCTTTGCTATATGGTTCAGTTGTTTATTCATTGTCTTTACCATTTCTTCGAATCACTGCATTCATCTCATATGCTTTACAATAGTATTGATCAAGATTATGTTTGTCACATCTCCTCGGCATGTCACATCAGAAATTATCTTTGTTATCGTTTACCTACTCGAGGGCGAGTAGGAACTAAGCTTGGGGATGCTTGATACGTCTCAAACGTATCTATAATTTCTTATGTTCCATGCTACTTTTATGATGATACTCACATGTTATACACATTCTATGTCATTATTATGCATTTTCCGGCACTAACCTATTGACGAGATGCCGAAGAGCCAGTTGTTGTTTTCTGCTGTTTTTGGTTTCAGAAATCCTACAAAGGAAATATTCTCGGAATTGGACGAAATTAACGCCCAGGGTCTTATTTTTCCACGGAGCTTCCAGAAGACCGAAGGGGTTACGAAGTGGGGCGACGAGGCGCCCAGACCACAGGGTCGCGCAGCCTGGGTGGGGCCCGCGCCGCCCTATGGTGTGGGGCCCTCGTGCCTCCACCGACACTGCCCTTCCGCCTACTTATAGCCTTCGTCACGAAAACCCCTGTACCGAGAGCCACGATACGGAAAACCTTTCAGAGACGCCGCCGCCGCCAATCCCATCTCGGGGGATTCAGGAGATCGCCTCCGGCACCCTGCCGGAGAGGGAATCATCTCCCGGAGGACTCTTCATCACCATGATCGCCTCCGGATTGATGTGTGAGTAGTTCACCCCTGGACTATGGGTCCATAGCAGTAGCTAGATGGTTGTCTTCTCCTCATTGTGCTATCATGTTAGATCTTGTGAGCTGCCTATGATGATCAAGATCATCTATTTGTAATGCTACATGTTGTGTTTGTTGGGATCCGGTGAATATGGAATACTATGTCAAGTTGATTATCAATCTATATATATGTTGTTTATGTTCTTGCATGCTCTCCGTTGCTAGTAGAGGCTCTAGCCAAGTTGATACTTGTAACTCCAAGAGGGAGTATTTATGCTCGATAGTGGGTTCATGCCTCCATTGAATGCGGGACGATGATGGAAAGTTCTAAGGTTGTGGATGTGATGTTGCCACTAGGGATAAAACATCAATGCTTTGTCTAAGGATATTTGTGTTGATTACATTACGCACCATACTTAATGCAATCGTCTATTGTTTGCAATTAAATACTGGAAGGGGTTCGGATGATAACCTGAAGGTGGACTTTTTAGGCATAGATGCATGCTGGATAGCGGTCTATGTACTTTGTCGTAATGCTCTGATTAAATCTCATAGTAGTCATCGTGATACCTATGTGCATTGTTATGACCTCTCTATTTGTCAATTGCCCAACTGTAATTTGTTCACCCAACATGCTATTTATCTTATCGGAGAGACACCACTAGTGAACTGTGGACCCCGGTCCATTCTTTTACATCTGAAATACAATCTACTGCAAACTCTGTTCTTTACCGTTCTTCGCAAACAAACATCATCTTCCACACTATACATCTAATCCTTTGTTTACAGCAAACCGGTGAGATTGACAACCTCACTGTTACGTTGGGGCAAAGTACTTTGATTGTCTTTGTGCAGGTTCCACGTTGGCGCCGGAATCCCGGTGTTGCGCCGCACTACACTCCGCCACCAACAACCTTCACGTGTTCCTTGACTCCTACTGGTTCGATAACCTTGGTTTCTTACTGAGGGAAAACTTGCTGCTGTATGTATCACACCTTCCTCTTGGGGTTCCCAACGGACGTGTGTCTTACACGCCATCAGAGACTCCCCTTGCAGCGTGTCTTGATCTCCCCGGCAACGGCGCCAGAAAACAGTCTTGATGGCGCGTGATGCACACGTCCGTTGGGAACCCCAAGAGGAAGGTGTGATGCGCATAGCAGCAAGTTTTCCCTCAGAAAGAAACCAAGGTTATCGAACCAGTAGGAGATGAAGGTCACGTGAAGGTTGTTGGTGAAGGAGTGTAGTGCGGCGCAACACCAGGGATTCCGGCGCCAACGTGGAACCTGCACAACACAATCACAATACTTTGCCCCAACTTAACGATGAGGTTGTCAATCTCACCGGCTTGCTGTAAACAAAGGATTAAACGTATGGTGTGGAGAATGATGTTTGTTTGCAAAGAACAGCAGAGAACAATGATTGCAGTAGGATGTATTTCAGATGTAAAAGAATGGACCGGGGTCCACAGTTCACTAGTGGTGTCTCTCCAATAAGATAAACTAGCGAAATAGCCCGCGCATTTGCGCGGCTAGATGTGCAATTAAACATTTATAGATTTGGTTTCAGGTGACAATTGATTTATATGTGATTTTTAGTAAGTCTTTTGTAAGTAGAGCTATATAGCAAGAAGACAACATGGTTATACTCGATTAACATATAACTTTGATTAACCATCAGAGACTGTTACAAATAAGAGAATCATTTTTGGCAATTAAATTTCATATATAATATCTATTCCCACTCCGATAGTAAGGTACTCCTTTTTTTCCTGCAAAAAGTGGAGCTTACCTTTTAACTCAGATAACATGGTATATTAAATTACAATTATTTTTGCACTCTTTCTCTACTGAACTTGTTTTGGTGCCTTTCATCTTCAGTAAATCATATTATATAGTTATATTGAAATGAAAAGAGTCAAATACACTTTGATAACCAAAAAAGACAAATATAGACATGAATAGATACAAATAATCTTCACCCAACGATGTTAATATTCACATTTGATTTATCCTTTTTATATTTCCTTTATTTTGGATTGAAATTTTGAGCTGATTTTTTTTGTAAATTTAATAATATTAGATCAAGTGTTTGTGCTTACACTTATATGTCGGCATCACTCTTTTTAAATTACATGCCATTGGACAACTCTCTCAGCTATTGAGCCGTCAATTTTTTTTCATGAAAACTCTTGTCAGCAACGGCCTACGGTATTTCTAACATTCGTTAGAATTGCATTGAACTTTCTCATTGCATCTCCGTATGAATAATCGAATCTAACAAACAATCCCAAAATTAGTGCCATGATAGCCAAAGAAACACTCTGAAATGCTGAAGTGATACTTGTACATTGAATCATATTTCAGTGTACTATACAATTGTTCCAAAGTAAATGTACGTGATGGAAAAATTGAAAGCTAATACCATTGTATTGTCTACCATCAAGCGCGCCAATGTAGCAGTCATATTTGTCAGCTGGAAGCACCATTGGTAGTAAAGTACAGGCATGCCATCTCCAGTTGTTACAAAAAAAGTTCTCACAATGGAAGAGAAGTCTAACAATAAGAACTCTATATATTTTAATTTTTTATTTTCTCTATCGCAATAGATGAATCAATTTCTGCATGGAATAAAAAAAATCCCATCATGTTTCTCTCCTAACTAATTAACCGATTCCAACACTGAAAGATATATGATGTATTAATTCAAAAAAAAGTAGAATCCATAATTTATAGTATTTAACATTTCAGGAAAAGTTAATGTCAATATGGCACTACGTCACAGAAATAGGCTATAAAATTAATAATCCTAACTATATATTGGCTGACCTATAAACATGTAGTATTAGGCAATGTTATTGTATAAGGTAAATTCAAATGTTCATCCATAAAATTAATAATCCTAACTATATTGGCTGACCTAAAAACATGTAGTATTAGCCAATGTATTGTATAAGGTAAATTCAAATGTTCATCCATTTTTTGATTATCATTAGAGGTAGTTATGCACGACATTGTATCAAGCACTCCCGCTAAATCTGAAAGTAGATGCAGTGTACAAACCTGTATGATCCGCTTAACAGTTTGAACTATTGATTATATATCGATGATGCTTAATATACATTGACAATAGTGGCATGGGAATGGGTTGTTCACATCATATAAAGTCATCGACTATCTGAACTTGCTTTATTGATGTGAAAGCACGGTCCTTCTCATTCTCGGATTTGAACTACTCATAGCAGCCGAAAACCTGAAACAAAAGGGAAAAAAAAGAATGAATATTATCTTAGGTGATTAACACCTAGGTTCTTCTTCTATTGCAAGAAAACATGTGAGTGCTCTATCTGAAAACCAACCTTCGCTTAGTTAGCCGGCAGAAGCTCAGAATAGCCAGACGAACATTGTAAGCACCAAGAGATATTCTCGACTGCAACCAACATGAATCTAGATTCGTGTACATCCTTGGTGGCGAAAATAAAATGCCGCTGCACCGGCCTTCCTGCTTTCAGATCAACCTATCACCAGGTAAAAGTATAAATAATAGCTATGTCTAGGTGATTTACTTGCTTGGGTATCGATCGAGACTGTTGGCAGAAGCCAAAAGAGGGTTCCTGACCCAACCTACAGCAGATTGGCGTGTTAGCTCGGATTTGAACTACTCATAGTGACCGCATACCTGAAATAAAAGGGAAAAGGATCATATATTAGCTTAGGTGATTAACACCTAGGTTCCTCTATTGCCATAAAACATGTGAGTGCTCAAGCTAAAAACCGACCTTCGCAATCATCTCACACGTACTTGCGGTGAGAAGCTCAAAATAGCCAGTCAAAACACAGTAAGCACAAAAAAAAATTGTCAACTGCAACCAATATCGTTCTAGATTCGTTTCGATGGGTGGCCAAAACGTACTGACGCTGGCATAGATATGTCGCAAATTCATGGGTTATAAATTTTGTGACAGTTAATTTAGACTTTTTGACCAAATAAAAAAAATCTTCAACTGCATGTCAGCCTAATAAACAGGGAGAATATATATTGTCGGATTGAAATTGGTGGAACATATTACCTCGTAGTTTATCCTTCAATCATGCACGAAACAGTTGGACAAACAATTCCCGATCTCCTGGTCGTAGATACCTGCCAGAAGTTAACAATCGTTGCCCCCAACTCATGGTCGTACATTGCTCAAAGTAGTAGTTTACCACCACCTGATATGTGCTTGTGTTGCGGCCAAGCAGCTGATCGCAGATCGCATCCGTGATTTAGGCTTAGCGAGCAAACCTGGCTGGTTCCGGATGAGGCGGAGGCCGGAGAAGGACGATTGCCGGCCGCCCGGCGGTTGTCGATTAAAGATTCCATGTACTTGTGTTGCGGCGGCGCAGTACGTTTAGGTTAGACGTGGAGAGAAGGATAGTATATATGTGGCTGTTTGGATACGGAGGATACGCGATCAGCTCTCCAAAAATAGACGCATCTCACAGTCGGCGCTGGCGAAGTTAATCTGGGCCGCTGTTATTTAGTTGATTATGCCTAGCTAATCTGCACCGTTGGTTGGTTGTTGTTTTAATAATATAATAGATAGATAGCATGTTGGGTGAACAAACTACAGTTGGACAATTGACAAATAGAGAGGGCATAACAATGCTTAGGGCATTACGACAAATAACATAGACCGCTATCCAGCATGCATCTATGCCAAAAAAGTTCACCTTCGGGTTAGCATCCGCACCCCTTCCAGTACGTATTAAGTTGCAAACAACAGACAATTGCATTAAGTACTGTGCGTAATGTAAACAATACAAATATCCTTAGACAAAGCATTGTTGTTTTATCCCTAGTGCCAACAGCACATCCATAACCTTAGAACTTTCTGTCACTGTCCCAGATTCAATGGAGGCATGAACCCACTATCGAGCATAAATACTCCCTCTTGAAGTCACAAGTATCAACTTGGCCAGAGCCTCTACTAGCAACGGAGAGCATGCAAGATCATAAACAACACATATATGATAGATCAATAATCAACTTGACATACTATTCCATATTCATCGGATCCCAACAAACACAACATGTAGCATTACAAATAGACGATCTTGATCATGATAGGCAGCTCACAAGATCTAAACATGATAGCACAAGAGGAGAAGACAACCATCTAGCTACTGCTATGGACCCATAGTCCAAGTATGAACTACTCACGCATCAGTCCGGAGGCGGGCATGGTGATGTAGAGTCCTCCGGTGATGATTCCCCTCTCCTGCAGGGTGCCGGAGGCGATCTCCTGAATCCCTCGAGATGGGATTGGCGGCGGCGGCGTCACAGTAACTTTTCTCGTATCGTGGCTCTCGGTACTAGGGTTTTCGCGACGGAGAGAATAAATAGGCGAAGGGGCAGAGTCGGGGGACGCTCGAGGGGCCCACCCCATAGGTCGCGCCCCCTAGGGTGTGGCCGCCTCGTCGCCCCTCTTCGTCTCCTCTTCGGACTTCTGGAAGGCTCCGTGCAAAATAAGACCGTGGGCTTTGTTTCGTTCAATTCCGAGAATATTTCCTGTGTAGGATTTCTGAAACCAAAAACAGCAGAAAACAGGAACTGGTGCTTCGGCATCTTGTTAATAGGTTAGTGCCGGAAAATGCATCAAAATGATGTAAAGTGTATATAAAACATGTGAGTATTGTCATAAAACTAGCATGGAACATAAGAAATTATAGATACGTTTGAGACGTATCAGAGACATATATGGGTTTATGGCTATTTCTCCAAATAATGGCCTATGCCCTATTTACCTTACCTAAATGGCGTCGACGAGGCTGCCGACGACATAGTTGGATCTGCCGATGACGGATCTTGTGCCAACAGGGTCCCCACAGACGGCGCCAATTGTCGAGGGTACTCCTCAGCAATGCCCTCCGATTGGGGCTTAGGGTTGATAGAATCCTGTAGGCTGACACGAGACATCGGTTAACAGACAAGCGGGGAGAGCGATTTACCCAGGTTCGGGGCCCTCGATGAGGTAAAACCCTTACATCCTGCCTGTCTGATCTTGATTATGAAAATATCAGGTTTACAATGGGGTGCCGAAGGTTTCGGCTGTGGTTTCGTCGAGAGGCTAAGTGCTACGTGGACCTAGCTCTAGACTTGCGGTGGCTAAAGTTGCTAAGATTGATTGTGTCCCTCGGCAGCCCCTCTCCTGGCCCTTATATAGGGTACCAGGTCTCGAGAGATCTGTCCGGGTACGACTAGGTTACAAAAGCCCTAGACCTAAACTTTCCTTGTTTGGTTCCTCTTTGTCATGTCCTTCAAGGAATCTCTTCGGCACCGCCATAGTGGCCCACCTTGCCATCGGATGTCTTCATGGGCCTCCAGTTGGGTCGCACATGATAGGGCAATAACAGTTACCCGAAGGGTAATGCCCACGTCAACGCCCGTATCCCGAGTTCTTTGGAGTGCCACTCAATAATCAGCCGGGAAGACAACCTCAGTGGGAAGTTACTGCAGATCTGAGAGGAAAGCTTGGAGCCCCAATATGGGAAACCATGTGGTTTTCTGTAAGGGGAAACACTTGGAAGGAGGGAATAGCCAAAGCCATGCAAGAAGCAATTGCCCGTCTGTGTGGACAGAATGTGAACAAGCTCAGGAACACTCGCTTCATTTACTACCCAAGGCATGACCACATGGGAATGCCAATAACCATGCCACCACACCCGGAGATGAACCACTATGTTGCATACCTGGATTTCATGTTGTACAAGACCCGCAAGGAGTTGGACAACGCCCGCACCTTTCGCCAAGCACATTACTCATGAAGACGAAGAATCTACCATTCCGGATGAAGAGTAGTATCACTAGAGCACTCTCGTAGGTGTGATTTTGTATCGGTCCCTTTGTATCGTAGAACGAGGGAATGGTTCTTAAAACCATTGGTGTGTTAGTTTGTAATGTGTGGTTTGGAATGAATGAAAAAGTGTTGTTGGTTTTTACCCCATCAGCACTACTCAAGTTTTGAAACTTTTTGAACTTTAAAAACCAAACAAACCTTAGAAAATTCTCTCTTATCTTATCATCTACCTCAATGTTCAGATGGCCCCTCCAACCCGCAGCACCAACCAGGATGCAATGCTGCAGATGCTGCAGATGATGATGGCAGATCAAGAAGTCGAAAGAGCTGAGCGACAAGCCAACCTTGTCGTACTGCAACAACTGGCTCAGAACAACCAAGGCCATGGAAACCATGATCATCCTGGATCCAAACTGAAGAATTTCCAGAACACAAATCCACCCATGTTTAGCAAGACAGAATAGCCCCTAGATGTTGATGATTGGCTCCAAACGATGGAGAACAACTTGGAAGTTGCGGGAGTTGAAGCCGCAGAGAAAGTACTGTTCGCCACCCACTACCTGTCAGGACCTGCCAGAGCCTGGTGGACAAGTGCCCGTGCAATGAATGCGGGACAGATGATGACTTGGGAAGACTTCAAACTCAAGTTCAGCAAGTACCATGTGCCCCAAGGTTTGATTAGAAAATGAGGGACGAGTTCCGGGAACTCAAACAAGGAAGGATGTCGGTGGTGGAATACCGCGACAGATTCCCCACTCTGTCAAGGTACGCCCCGGATGAGACCGACACCAACGAGAAGAGGAAGGAGAGATTTCTGAACGGACTGCACGATGAGATGCAGACAGTGTTAGTGAACATACCGTTTGCTGATCTAGAAGCCCTTGTTGATTCTACCATCCAGATGGAAGGGGAGCTGCACCAAGCCAACGAAAACCGCAAGCGTAGAATGATGAACCAGAATGGGCCCAGCAATGCACAGAAGTACCGCAACAATTCATCTGGAGGATTTGCCCCAAGACACAACAAGCCACCTGCTCCGACGTACCGTCCGAACTACACCCACAATAATGGAGGACCCCCGAATCCCGGAGGCAACAACAACAACAATAACAACAACAACCACAACAACAACCAGAATGGTAACAACAACAACCCCAACACTGCCCCAAGGACTGGAAGCAACGCTGTCCCCGTCACCCCAAAGGACAAGTCAACTGTGACTTGTTATGAATGTGGAATTGTGGGTCACTACTCCAATGAGTGCCCCAAGAAGCTTGCCAAGAATGCCCCTATACCACTGCACCTGCCCAGCAACAACGCCGCTTCGCAGCTAGAAGGAACCCGAACAACCGCAACGACCGTCTCTACCACATGAGTGCCACAGAAGCCCAGGAAGCACCCCATGCCATGCAGAGTATGTCTTCCTGTTAACCCAATTGCCCAATCTCTCTTAGGTTCCTAACTTTTCTTAAATCTCGGGACGAGATTTTGTTTAAGGGGGAAGGGTTTGTAACATCCCAAAAATTTCAAAACAAAGAAAAGGAATTTCACTTATTTCAAAAATTGGAGCCAACAAAAATTTTGGATTACTTTCTCTTATGTGCATAGTGTCCATACATGTGTGTGGGGTTTTTAACCTACATGTTTGATTGAAGTATTAAACAAGATCAAAACCCTAAAACCCTACCCTTTTGAAAACCCCAAGAGGAACAAATAAAAATAAAATAAAATAGAAGGTGAGACATATGTGGGTTTATGGCTATTTCTCCAAATAATGGCCTATGCTCTATTTACCTTACCTAAATGGTTGGAAACCATTAGTAAACTTAACCTAACACTCTTTGAACCCAAAACAAGGACCTTTGGTCAAAGAAAAAGAAAATAAAATAAAAACATGAAATCCACATATGAGGCTATGGCCATTTTTGTAAATCTTTAACCTAGGCCATTTTACTTTGTTTCAATGGTTTGGATATGTTACTAAACTAATAATAATCACTTTTGAATCAAGAAAACCCAAATCAAATCAAAAGAAAAATCAAAATCAAGTTACATGTGATAATGGTCACATGTGACAATTTTAACATCTTACCCTCTTTGAGCCCCTGTATTAAGAGATTTCTAAACCAAACCCTCTCAACTCTTTGCACCTCATCCAAGACCTCATCAAGGTGAACAACTTTGGTGTTGACCACCTTGACTAATTTTTTTTCAATTCCTTAATATAAGGATGCCAAGTGGCAATGTTGAATCAGATTCTAGATCCTACCCATTTTGGATTTTTCAAAACTTTATCCATTTTGCCCACCAACACCACCATTGTGTGTCAAACATTATTTGAACCATCTCCATAAAATATTTTTGCAAAATTCAAAAATAATTCTCTTGCGGCCATTAACACAAACACCTGGTGTGCACTTTTTGACTTTGATCATACTCTCTAATACCCACTGTGTTTTAGACTAAACCAGCCCCACTCTTGTCATCATTGACTTCCTCTTACCCCCAGTAGACACTACCAAGCTTTGGTACCATAGTACCATGAGGGAAATGATCAAAATTCAACCATGCCGAGCACCTTTGCCATCACCATGCCACTCCACCTCACCTGCCCTCTCTGGTCACCCTCACCGTGTCAACGAGGCTCACTTCACACTCCAGAGCGGGCATGTACACTCCCTGGCCGAAGACGAGCACGGCATTGGCCAAAACCTGACGTGCCCAGACGCGCCCAGGCCATGCCAGAGCGCGCCAGGACACGCCCTGGACGCGCCAGTGTGCACGCTCGCCCCATCGCGTTCGTCCCTCCCTCGCTCCCTCCTCTCGCACGCGCACGCGCCACTCCACCAGCTAGCCGCCAGACATGACCACACCCTCGCCCGTGTTCCGTCTCCATCACCATCATCACCAACCTCCGCCATGGTACTGTGGAGACATGGATGTCGCCCGCACGCCCTAGTCCTCCATCTGCTGCGCCATGATGCGTGTTAGGACCACCTTGACGTCGCCAACACTACGCACCCACTCCCTTGCCCCTTCACCCCCGTAACGCCGTCGCCACCATGATCTGCCCCGTGCACCCATGGCACCCTCTCGCAGCTATAAAAGGGGGCCTCCCCCGAGCTATCTCAGCACACCACTCCACTCCCCTCTTCTCCCTGAGCTTCCCTGCCTCCTCGCCACTCCACATTACCGCCGGTAGCCAGCCAATTTCTCGCCGGAGTCCGCGGAGCCGCCGCAGACGAAGCCGTCGATTGGAGCCACCTCAGGCCACGCCACCAGTACCTGGAGCTTCCTCACCCTCCGCAACATCGCCCTGCGTCAACGCCGACGGTCGCCGGCCACCGGTGAGCTCGCCGAACCCCTAGCCTCGCCGCCAGTAACCCTTGCTCTCGCCGGAGACAACAACGCTCGTGCGCCGTCGGATCGTGTTCTAATCGTGCGGCCCGCATTAGATCATACCGCTTCGGCGTTTATGACTCGTTGACGTGTGGGGTCCGTTGTCAGTTGGCCCGCGTGTGCGAGACACACTGCTGGGCCGGCCCAACTCTTTTTCCCTCTCCTGGCCCATTTCCTTTCCCGCGCAAGCCCATGCGTTTGAATTTGGTTTAAATAGTTTAACACAAATTCAATACTGGTGCCTTGTTAGAAATTGAATAACTTCAAATCTACTGAGCCAAATTTGATGAATTTTATATCTATGGAAAGCTTATGAAATTCTCAGTCAAACCCAAGTGGTCGTAACCCTTGAACCATTGTGATCACTTGCAATAAAAATAACAAGGCATTAGGTTTTTGAAATTTCAAACTTTTATTAAAAATCAACCATATTGAATTTTGAGGTGATTCCACCTCTCATAATTCACATTTCAAATACCCTAATTTTTATGTACAAACATAGCATAATTGTTTGCATGATCATGGGCTAGAACAAAATAATGGCTATGTGGCCATTTCTAGTCCATTTAAGTTATCCAAATTTAGTTATTAAATAGTATGAGAGGTCTCCCCTCATTTAAATCTTTGTCTCAAGTAATCCAATATGAGGGAATAGCTTTGGTAATAAAGAACCTCATATTGACTTATTGGTGATATTAAATTTTCCCTAATAGTGTTTAAATTACATGAGATGTAGTATCTCATTTAAATCTTTTTCCCAAATGATAAATGTGAAGTGTTGACCTTGGTCAACATGAGTTCATACTTTATTATTTGAGGAGATTAACTCTTAACAAAATTCAATGAGAGGAAATTATTTCTCAAATGAACTAAATAGAAACCCTAAGCAATATTTTCAATGAGAGGAATTTTTTTTCTTAAAAAGAAAACAAAGTCAACCACCATGTTAATAAGGATGTGATGCTAGATTAGTTTGTGTGAACCAATTGTGTGTTTGGTCTAGCACTTAAGATTTGTTTGGTGATTGTTACTTCGTATCCGTTCATAGACGCTAGTACCAAAGACTACCAGGAGGAGGATGTCTTCTACGAGGAAGAAGAAAAACACTTTGACAACTGTACCAATCAAGGCAAGCTATACTCTTGCAAGCTATTACCAATGCTAGTTCTACCATTGCCAAGTTACTAGTGCAAGAGACTATGGCACTAGTATTGGTATTTAAAGTTTTATTCATCCAAACCCAATTTTATCTTGATTTAACTTTACTTTGTTTTACCAAGGTTTCCTTTTTGTAGTTAATTTGTGACTAGGTATAGAGTACCCCAAGAGAGTCAAACTTAGCCTAGAGAGCAAGAATGTAGTTAGCACCCCTCATGCTTAGTTGCTAGTGCTAAACTAAAATTGAATACTCTAGATGGGGACTTGTGAAACAAATGAGTTTGAAAACCTTGGAATGATGATTCATTCTATTGAAAGTTTTGGAAGGTAGATATGAACTTTGGTGAACAGTGTGACTCTTAGACAAAAACTGATGGTTGGGTTCGGATGCGATACCATTTCCAATTTCAAGTACCCCCACAATACCTGAATCTGGGTAAGGCTTAACTGGAAATTTATGTATTTTAGTCTGGGTTTCCTCTGAACAAGCGTCATAGGGGTTATGCCGAGGCTGCCTCCGTTAAAAGTGAAATGACGTGAAATGAGGTGAATGTCCTACCCAAGCCCTGTGCAGTTCCCAGGTTGGCGGTTTGCCCTCACTGGGAGGCCAAGCTCATAGGGAGAGGTGCCTATACTAGAGTATGTAAATGAAAGGTTATGATTGGTAGTCCGCACACTGAGTGTGATAAATCAGGGCCAGTTATCCCTGACGGATTATTGCAATTATTGTGGCACAAGTGTACAACCTCTGCAGAGTGTGAACTATTCGAATAGCCGCGTCTGCGGTCATGGACAGTTGGAAATGCCATACTGTTCCGTCATCAGAACTTTTCAAAAATGTGACTGGTGACTTGTGACTTGAAAGTGAAATACGACTTTGACTTTGATTCACAACAGAGTTGTGGGAATGACACTAATGTTCCCACTTGAGTTAAGTTGGGAATATAAAGAGTCTTTTGATTACTAAAGGTTTATGAAATAAAACTAGCTTTATGCAAATGAACTAAGAGCTTAGAATCCCATTGATATAGTTGATCGTGCTTACACTAGTACTAGTTTGCGAGTACTTTAAAGTACTCATGGCTGTGTCCCTGGCTATTCAAATGGCCAGACTATGAAGAGGAGCCCCAGTACCAGGAAGACGGACAGCAGGACGTCTACGATTACTAGGACTACTCCTGACGTCAAAAGTTGCATGTGGAGCAGATGGACCTCTACTACGTACTTCCGCTATTGTGTTATGTATTTGATCCTTAGATCAAGTGTTGTAATAAGACTGGATCATGTGATCCTTTTTATGTAAGACTATTACGGTGTTTTAATGAATGATGTGTTGTGTTATAAACTTATTATGTCTCGCAAAAACAATATTCCTGGGATTGCGATGTATGGCATAATAGGCATCTAGACTTAAAAATCCGGGTGTTGACAGAAGGGCTCCAGCCGCCAGCCACGACAAGGCCAGCATTGCCGCCTCCACCTGGTCGGCACTGTCGGTGGGCGCACCCCGGCACTGACGGCCCAACTTCACCGGCACTGCCGGCCTCCATCGGCACTGCCGCCTAGAGCCAGCCGGCACTGCCGCCCAACTCGCCTGAAGCAGCCAGGGCTGGCACTACCGCCCCGAGCACGCCGGCACTGTCGGCCCCTACGAAGTCAACTTCATCTGGACCGTCTATTTGCATCCTATGGCTATGTTTATTCTGTGCAAATGACTAAGTTACCCCTTGGACGAATCTGGGGCTATATGTATCTCATCCCCCACCTCAATTAGGGTTAGACAAGATTTAGGCTTTAACTACTTTGAGCTTTGTCTCCCTAGAACTATGTTCTTTGTATCAAGGCACTCTTGAGGGATTCCTACTCTTCATAGATGATTCTAGGCTATCACCCTCTCATCCAAGTTCTAGTTGAGATCTCCAACACCAATCTCCCACTTGTTAGATTCTACCCAAGGGTCTCTCTAAGAAGTGGTTCTATTGGCTTGGTTTAACCTACCAAGGGAGTAAATTTTGTTTGTGTTGGGTTGTGTGTGATTTGATTTGGGTTTTGTGTGTGTTCTTCCCCTTTCCCATCTCCCCCATCCACTCACTTGGTCAAATTCGTGGGATCTGGGCACATCCTAGCCCTTAGGACGCATCAAATGGTATCAGTAGCTCTTGGTTAGCCCTGATTTGACCCCCATCCATCCAATTTCACCCCAAACTTTTTTCCAAAAAATTCCCCAAAAAATAGCCCTAAATTGCCTTGGGTCAGATCTGCGATTTTGTTGCGTTTTGAGTGGTTTTGGTCCATTGATTTCGTGTTCCTATGGTTGATCTACATCCTCTCCAAATTTCGCTGTCAAATTCCTTCTAAATATCCTGAAATCAAAGATTTCGTGAGCCAATTTCCATTGCAGTTCATCGTGTTCGTCCAGTTCGTGCTTGACCAGCACTGCCGGCCCAGTTTCAGCGGCACTGTCGTGCTCACCGGCACTGTCGGTTCCTATTCAGCGGCACTGCCGCCGCCGCTATCAGCCACTCCGCTCGACCTCCTCTGCATCGCGCGCCCCATCTCGTTGCTCCGATCCATACCGAGCCGCTCCCTAGCAGCAGCGCAACACGCGCAGGCCAACCTCCACGTCGCCGCTCGACCAGGCCGCCTCCGCGCTCCAGCCCACACGCAGCACGCGCGCGCCGGCAAGCCCCGCGTGGCCCAGGCTCCACGGCCACGCGAGCGCATCAGCTCGGCCGCACCCCTGCCGCTCTGCCTGGCTCCATCAGCTCGCCTCTAACCTTGCTCAGGCCGCGCGCATATAAGCCTCAATTCCACGCCAGGCAATTCATCTGCAAGCTCGCACTCGATTTCCAATTTCTAGTCCGCACAGAAAAAATCGACCGGTGATACGTCCCAAACGTATCTATAATTTCTGATGTTCCATGCTAGTTTTATGACAATACCTACATGTTTTGTTCACACTTTATATCGTTTTGCTGCATATTTTACGGAACTAACCTATTAACGAGATGCCGAAATGCCAGTTCCTGTTTTGTGCTGTTTTTTGTTTCAGAAATCCTACAAAGGAAATATTCTCGGAATCGGACGAAATCAACGCCCAATATCTTATTTTTTCCGGAAGCTTCCAGAGCACCGAAGAGGGCCAGAGGGGAGCCAGGGGGCCCTACCCCACAAGGCGGCGCGGCCAAGAGGGAGGGCGCGCCTCCCTATGGTGGGGCCACCCTCTGACTCTCCCGAGGCTGCCCTTCCGCCTATATTAAGTCTCCGTCGCGAAAACCCTATACCAATAAGCCACGGTACGAGAAAAGTTCCAGAGCCGCCGCCATCGCGAAACTCCATTTCGGGGGACAGAAGTCTCTGTTCCGGCACCCTGCCGGGACGGGGAATTGCCCCCAGAAGGCATCTCCATCGACACCACCGCCATCTTCATCGACGATGTTGTCTCCTATGATGAGGAGGGAGTAGTTCTCCCCCGGGGCTGAGGGCTCTACCGTAGCTATGTGGTTCATCTCTCTCTTTGTGATCTAGTTGAATATCATCTATGTGCTACTCTAGTGATGTTATTAAAGTAGTCTATTCCTCCTTCATGATGTAATGTTGACAGTGTGTGCATCATGTAGTACTTGGTATAAGCTATGATTGTGATCTCTTGTAGATTATGAAGTTAATTATTACTATGATAGTATTGATGCGATCTATTCCCCCTTTCATAGCCGGACGGTGACGGTGTGCATGCTATGTTAGTACTCGGTATAATTGCAATGGTCTATCATGCACTCTAAAGGTTACTTAAATATGAACTCCGAATGTTGTGGAGCTTGTTAACTCCGGCTTGAGGGAGCTCTTGTAGCCCTACACAATGAATGGTGTTTGTTATCCAACAAGAGAGTGTAGAGTAGTTTCAGTTATGTGATCAATGTTGAGAATGTCCACTAGTGAAAGTAGGATCCCTAGGCCTTGTTTCCAAATATTGAAACTCCGTTTATTTACTGTTCTACTGCATGTTTACTTGCTGCCATATTTTATTCAGATTGTTACTACCGTTCATATACATCAATATCTCTTGCATTTTACTATCTCTTCGCCAAACTAGTGCACATATACATCTGACAAGTGTATTAGGTGTGTTGGGGACACAAGAGACTTCTTGTATCGTAATTGCAGGGTTGCTTCAGAGGGATATCTTTGACCTCTACCTCCCTGAGTTCGATAAACCTTGGGTGATTCACTTAAGGGAAACTTGCTGCTGTTCTACAAACCTCTCGCTCTTGGAGGCCCAACACCTGTCTACAGGAATAGAAGCGTGCGTAGACATCAAGCTATTTTCTGGCGCCGTTGCCGGGGAGGTAAGGTAAAAGGTATTCACATCCTCCGACTACTAAGCTATTTCCTAGCATTGTTGCCGGTGTGTGGGTGCTCGAAGCTATTTCCTTTAGATCCTGCAATTGCATCTTTTTGTTTCTTGTTTTTATTTTTTACTAGTTAGGCATAATGGAAAACAACAGTGAGCTTTTTAATCTATTTCCTGAGTTAAGACATGAATTGTTTGATGCGAAAATTAAAAAACCTATGGAACCTCATCTGCATGATAGTAGCAATGTTATTAGTATGAATGCAATTACTGCTAATGCTATGGAAAAGTCTAAGCTTGGGGAAGCTAGTTTATATAAAAATAATCTTTTTTGCTCCTCAGCTTTGGAAGAAATATTTTGCTCTGATAATGCTTTATCTCCCATATGCGATAACTCTAATGATGCTTCTGATATTTTAGATCCACCTGCTGAAAGTATTCCATATAAAATACCTATGAAAATTGTTGAACATGTTATGGATAACCGCTATGAAGGGGATGGAACTTTCCATCCTGGAGATCATTTATTGTTTTTGCATGAATTATGCAGGTTATTCAAGTGTGCAGGTATCTCTATGGATTAAGTTAGGAAGAAACTATTCTCTATATCGATGTCTGGTAAAGCGGCGCATTGGTATAAATTGTTGAAGGATGGGCATTCTCTTGATTGGAAGGATATTGTGCCTCTATTTTATTCTAAATTCTATCCTCCAAGTGAAATTCACAAAGACCGGAACCGCATATATAATTTCTGGCCTCATGATGGAGAGAGTATTGCCCAAGCATGGGGGAGATTGAAGTCTTTAATGCTCAAATGCCCCATTCATGAGCATCCTGGTAATATCATCATTGATAATTTCTATGCAAGACTTTCTTTTCAAGATAAAACCTTGTTGGATACTACTTGTTCTGGATCATTTACACGCAATGAAGAAGAGTTTAAAAGGGACCTTCTTGATCGGATTCAGGAGAATATTGAAGGATGGGAGAACAACAAAGGTAAAGAGTCAGGTATAAATTATGATTATGAATGCATTGAAACTTTTATGGATACTGATAAAATTCGAAATATGAGTGCTACTTATGGTCTTGACTCTCAAGTTGTTGCAAATCTTTATAAAGCTTTTGCCTCTCATTTTGAATTTGCTAGGAAGAATTTTTATAAGTATCATGAACCTTTTAAAGACACTTGCATGAAGGATGAAACTGTTATTAATGATTGCAATAAACATGCCCGAACTTCTGAAAATACTATTTCTTATAAGCATGTTAATTTTTGTGGAATGCATAGACCTTGTGGAATTAATCAAATCGAAGATGAATATTGTATCCATCATAGGAATGAAAAAACTAGAAAGTGGTCTAGGGCCCTAGATGATCTTGGTGAAAACGTTTGTGCCATCTATCCTTATATTTGAGAACTTTGCCATAGAGTGGGTCATTTTAATTTTCAATGCTCCTCCAATGATAATTCGAACCCCATGAGTGCTGCAAATTTGTGTTATGATGATGAAATTACTCTTAATCAGCATGATGAACTTACTTTATTTTTGTGGTGTGAAGAGTTATCAAGAAAACTCTCTTTGTTACATATGAGTGATCTTGATATTGATGATGTCCTGCATGGGTGTCTTTCTTATTGCATTGAGAATTGCCATACAAATACTTACATACAAAATATTTTAGAAGATGACACTTTGCCAAAATATGATAGGACCGCTGTGTGTTTTGAACTTATTAATAAAAAGGAGGAATCCTCCCAAGTTTCTTCTATTGTTTCTGGAAATAAACCAGGTTATGTGGAGGAGCCCCTCATTAAGCCTCTCCCCACTAAAGAACGGAACGAGGAGAAGGAAAAGAAGAAGAAGAAGGGAACGAAGAAGAAGAAGAGGGGAAATAAAAAGAAAGAGGTAACGGCATATCCCCGCGTGTACGAGATAACGATAGGTAATCGTAAGTATGTTGCTCCTAATGATTATTATGGTAATGAATCTGAGTACAATGATCTATATTAGTGATTATGATTTAGAAGAGCACACTACTTTTGATATTAAAAATCTCTGGGAAACTAATTCTGAAAATGATGATGTTAATAATTGCCATAGTATTAGTATTATTCATGCTTCTTCCCATAATGATATAGAAAGCTCTAAGCTTGGGGATGAGGTGTTTGAAAATCCTTTTGCTATCGATGATTATATGTTTGATACATCTCCTTCTAGTAACAATGATGGTAAGGTTACAAATGAACATACTGTGGAAGATAACTATTCTATTTCTTATGATGACACTATGCCTCCAATCTTTGACAATTATTATAAAGAATGCTATGACACATGTTATAATTATCCTTATGAAACTTGTCATATTTATGGTGGGATCGCTAAAAATCATTCCCTTAGTATGCAACTTGTTTACCATGTTCAAATTCTTGATAATGATCCTGCTCCAATTACTATTAGTGATAAAAGTTTTTCTTATGCCAAAATTAATGATACCTTTATGCATATGAACCATGATAAGAATGTTTTAAGTGATGGTTATATTGTGGATTTCATCAATGATGCTACTGAAAGTTATTATGAGAGAGGGAAACATGGTTATACGCGTCTTAATAATATTAAGTTTCCCCTCTCTATGTTGAGAATCTTGAAGTTACTCGTGTTCTATCTTCCTATGCTTGTCACTTTGTTCTTCATGAATTTATTTGTGTACAAGATTCCTTTTCATAGGAAGTGGGTTAGGCTTAAAATTGTTTCATACTTTCTTTTTGATGCTCTCTTTTACTTCAACTCTTATTCCTTGCGAGTGCATCATTAAAATTGCTGAGCCCATCTTAATGGCTATAAAGAAAGCACTTCTTGGGAGATAACCCATGCTTTTATTTTGCTACTGTTTTCTTGTGTCTTGGAAGTTGTTACTACTGTAGCAACCTCTCCTTATCCTTATTTTATTGCATTGTTGTGCCAAGTAAATTCTTTGATAGTAGGGTTGATACTAGATTTGGATTACCGCGCAGAAACAGATTTCTTGCTGTCACGAAATTTAGCAGCCCCGTCTGTAGGTAACTCAGAAAAATCTGCCAATTTACATGCGTGATCCTCAGATATGTACGCAACTTTCATTCGATTTGAGCTTTTTCATATGAGCAAGTTAAGTGCCCCAGAAAAATTCGTCTTTATGGACTGTTCTGTTTTGACAGATTCTGCCTTTTATTTCGCATTGCCTCTTTTGCTATGTTGAATGGATTTCTTTGTTCCATTAACTTTCAGTAGCTTTGAGCAATGTCCAGAAGTGTTAAGAATGATTGTGTCACCTCTGAATATGTGAATTTTTGATTATGCACTAATCCTCTAATGAGTTTGTTTTGAGTTTGGTGTGGAGGAAGTTTTCAAGGATCAAGAGAGGAGGATGATATAATATGATCAAGAAGAGTGAAAAGTTTAAGCTTCGGGATGCCCCCGTGGTTCATCCCTGCATATTTCAAGAAGACTCAAGCATCTAAGCTTGGGGATGCCCAAGGCATCCCTTCTTCATCAACAAATTATCAGGTCACCTCTAGTGAAACTATATTTTTATTCCATCACATCTTATGTGCTTTACTTGGAGCGTCTGTGTGCTTTTATTTTCGTTTTGTTATTTTCATTCTCTGAATAAATTCATGTTTGTGTGGGAGAGAGACACGCTCCGCTCGTTCATATGAACACATGTGTTCTTAGCTTTACTCTTAATGTTCATGGCGAAGGTTGAAACTGCTTCGTTCATTGTTATATGGTTGGAAACAGAAAATGCTGCATGTGGCAATTGGTATAATGTCTTGAATAATTTGATACTTGGCAATTGTTGTGCTCATATAGATCATGTTTAAGCTCTTGCATCATGTACTTTGCACCTATTAATGAAGAACTACATAGAGCTTGTTAAAATTTGGTTTGCATGATTGGTCTCTCTAGAGTCTAGATATTTTCTGGTTAAGGTGTTTGAACAACGAGGAGGACGATGTAGAGTCTTATAATGCTTGCAATATGTTAATATGTAAGTTTTGTTGTACTGTTTTATACTTGAGTTTGCTTCAAACAACCTTGCTACCCTAGCCTTGTATTGAGAGGAATTCTTCTCGTGCATCCAAATCCTTGAGCCAAAAACTATGCCATTTGTGTCCACCATACCTACCTACTACATGGTATTTCTCTGCCATCCCAAAGTAAATTGCTTGAGTGCTACCTTTAAAATTTCATTCCTTGTCTTTGCAATATATAGCTCATGGAAAAATAGCTTAAAAACTATTGTGGTGAAGAATATGTAGCTATGTATCTTATTTCTTATAAGTTGCTTGTTGAGCGGTAACCATGCTTCTGGGGACGCCACCAACTATTACACCTTTGTTGAATATCATGTGAGTTGCTATGCATGTTCGTCTTGTCTGAAGTAAGGGCGATTTTCATGATCAAATGGTTTGAGTATGCATATTGTTAGAGAAGAACATTGGGCCGCTAACTAAAGCCATGAATCATGGTGGAAGTTTCAGTTTGGACAATCAATCCTCAATCTCTTATGAGAATTTTATCTGTTGTTGAATGCTTATGCATTAAAGAGGAGTCCATTATCTGTTGTCTATGTTGTCCCGGTATGGATGTCTAAGTTGAGAATAATCAAAAACGAGAAATCAAATGCGATCTTTCTCCTTAGACCTTTGTACAGGCGGCATAGAGGTACCCCTTTGTGACACTTGGTTGAAACATATGTTATGCAATGATAATCCATGTTTATCCAAGCTAATTAGGACAAGGTGCGGGCACTATTGGTAATATATGCATGAGGCTTGCAACTTATAAGACGTCTTATACATAACACATATGCTTTATTACTACCGTTGACAAAATTGTTTCTATGTTTTCAAAATGAAAAGCTCTAGCACAAAAATAGTAATACATGTCTTTTACTTTATTGTTGAGTCAGTTTACCTACTTCTTTCTATCTTAGAAGCAAACACTTGTAACAACTGTGTGCATTGATTCTTACATGTTTACCTATTGCACTTGTTATATTACTTTGTGTTGACAATTATCCATGAGATAAATATGTTGAAGTTGAAAGCAACTCGCTGAAACTTATATCTTCCTTTGTGTTGCTTCAAAGCTTTCTACTAAGAATTTATTGCTTTATGAGTTAACTCTTATGCAAGTCTTATTGATGCTTGTCTTGAAAGTACTATTCATGAAAAGTCTTTGCTATATGGTTCAGTTGTTTAATCATTGTCTTTACCATTGCTTCGAATCGTTGCATTCATCTCATATGCTTTGCAATAGTATGATCAAGATTATGTAAGTAGCATGTCACTTCAGAAATTATTCTTGTTATCGTTTACCTACTCGAGGGCGAGTAGGAACTAAGCTTGGGGATGCTTGATACGTCCCAAACGTATCTATAATTTTTGATGTTCCATGCTAGTTTTATGACGATACCTACATGTTTTGTTCACACTTTATATCGTTTTGATGCATTTTCCGGAACTAACCTATTAACGAGATGCCGAAGTGCCAGTTCCTGTTTTGTGCTGTTTTTGGTTTCAGAAATCCTACAAAGGAAATATTGTCGGAATCGGACGAAATCAACGGCCAATATCTTATTTTTCGCCGAAGCTTCCAGAGCACCGGAGAGGGGCTAGAGGGGAGCCAGGGGGGCCCCACCCCACAAGGTGGCGCGGCCAAGGGGGGCGCGCCCCCCTATGGTGGGGCCACCCTCTGACTCTCCCGAGGCTGCCCTTCCGCCTATATTAAGTCTCCGTCGTGAAAACCCTATACCAATAAGCCACGATACGAGAAAAGTTCCAGAGCCGCCGCCATCGCGAAACTCCGTTTCGGGGGACAAAAGTCTCTATTCCGGCACCCTGCCGGGACGGGGAATTGCCCCCGGAAGGCATCTCCATCGACACCACCGCCGTCTTCATCGACGCTGATGTCTCCTATGATGAGGAGGGAGTAGTTCTCCCCCGGGGCTGAGGGCTCTACCGTAGCTATGTGGTTCATCTCTCTCTTTGTCATCTAGTTGAATATCATCTATGTGCTACTCTAGTGATGTTATTAAAGTAGTCTATTCCTCCTTCATGATGTAATGTTGACAATGTGTGCATCATGTAGTACTTGGTATAAGCTATGATTGTGATCTCTTGTAGATGATGAAGTTAATTATTACTATGATAGTATTGATGCGATCTATTCCCCCTTTCATAGCCTGACGGTGATGGTGTGCATGCTATGTTAGTACTCAGTATAATTGCCATGGTCTATCATGCACTCTAAAGGTTACTTAAATATGAACTCCGAATGTTGTGGAGCTTGTTAACTCCGGCTTGAGGGAGCTCTTGTAGCCCTACACAATGAATGGTGTTTGTTATCCAACAAGAGAGTGTAGAGTAGTTTCAGTTATGTGATCAATGTTGAGAGTGTCCACTAGTGAAAGTAGGATCCCTAGGCCTTGTTTTCGAATATCGAAACTCCGTTTATTTACTGTTCTACTGCATGTTTACTTGCTGCCATATTTTATTCAGATTGTTACTACCGTTCATATACATCAATATCTCTTGCATTTTACTATCTCTTCGCCGAACTAGTGCACCTATACATCTGACAAGTGTATTGGTGTGTTGGGGACACAAGAGACTTCTTGTATCGTAATTGCAGGGTTGCTTGAGAGGGATATCTTTGACCTCTACCTCCCTGAGTTCGATAAACCTTGGGTGATTCACTTAAGGGAAACTTGCTGCTGTTCTACAAACCTCTGCTCTTGGAGGCCCAACATTGTCTACAGGAATAGAAGTGTGCGTAGACATCAACCGGCACTACCGGCAAAGACCCACCGGCACAGACACAGATCAGGTGACATGCACCTTTTGCATGTCACTGTGTGACGTGCGGCCTAAATTCATATTTAAACATTGCGAAAAAATCTGAAAAAAAGCATGCATATTCACAGCACATATTAAGATAACCCCTAAAAATTTCAGATCAAAATTCGAAACATACATCGAGAAACAAAAAAGAGAAACTCAGATGTGAATAGTCTACAGAGAAACTCAGATTTGAATTCGGGAACTATTCATGACAGATTTCTCTTTTTTGTTTCTCGATGTATGTTTCGAATTTTGATCTGAAATTTTTAGGGGTTATCTTAATATGTGCTGTGAACATGCATGATTTTTTCAGATTTTTTCGCAATGTTTAAATTTAAATTTAGATCGCATGTCACACGGTGACATGCAAAAGGTGCATGTCACCTGATCTGTGTCCCAGCGGCACTGCCATGAGACCCACCCTGGCACTGCCGCTCGTCCCACCCCGGCAGTGCCGGCCATGTACATGTGCTGTTCAGTTTTCGCCCAATTCTGACTCCACTTTTTGCCCCAAATTTTGACAACTTTCCGGAGCCCGTTTGACCCCAAACTTTGACAGCTATCTCCTCTCATTTTGACTCTAATTTTGACACCGTTTCCGAAATTTTTCGACTCCAAAATTTTGACATCTTCGATCGCTCGTCGTGACCCAAATTTTCGGGCATTGACTTATTTTGCCCGGTTTCCGTTTTGGAGTGCAAGGATTGTCTATCAAGCTTCCGCGTCTACATCAACACCGCGGCGACACCTTCGGCACCCCAGATTCCGGCGCAACTTCGACACCATCGTCGACATCATCGCAAGTTGTGTGTTCCGACACCGCCTAACATTTTCATCTAGGTATAACTTGCCCCCTCCCGCCTTGTAGCCCCTCTTCCTTTTGCGACCTATCCTATCAAGCATTGCTTATCAAGTGTTGCGAGACATTGCACGTGGCCCCGATTGTGAGGTGTGTGTGTAGTGTGGAGTAAAGCTTCTAAGAAAACACTCGTGTGGCAAAATAGCAAAAGCAAGGCTAACGCTAACATAGTGCGAGAAAAAGCCCGAACAAGCACAAAAACAGTGCAAAGTGCCAACATATGCAAAGGAGTGAAGGTGCCACCATAGATACAAAAGAGTACAAGTGCCACCATACATACAAAAGAGTGCAAGCGCCACCAAATACAAAAGAGTAAAAGCTTTTAAGCAAACGAGAGAAAAGAGAAGAGAGGCCGCGTGTGAATCTTGTTGTCTCCCCTTTTGCAACCAAAGCTTTGCCTCTCCTTGTGTTAGTGTGACACCGAGCACCATCTTAGTTTTTCCGCTCATTCCTTGGTCGCACTAACCCCAATCATCTCGTGTGTGTGTTCCACATCTTTCGTGTTTCCGTGATCACCATTTGGACACTTGATTTTTGGAGCTTACCCACTCTTAACAACAAACTTGATTTCGGATTTTGACTTTTAGCTTTCCACCATCCTCACCTACCACCATATTTGCTAGCTTTTGCGTGTGTTTTTGTGTGTACCTGATACGTCTCCAACGTATCTATAATTTCTGATGTTCCATGCTATTTTTATGACAATACCTACATGTTTTGCTCACACTTTATAATGATTTCATGCATTTTCCGGAACTAACCTATTAACAAGATGCCACAGTGCCAGTTCCTGTTTTCTGTTGTTTTTGGTTCCAGAAAAGCTGTTCGGGCAATATTCTCGGAATTCGACGAAACAAAAGCCAAACATCTTATTTCACCGAGACGGACCAGAACACCGAAGGGGAGCCGGAGAGGAGGCCCAGGGCCCCCAGACCACAGGGCGGCGCGGCCTGTAGGGGGGGGGGGCAGCCTATGGGGAGGGAGCCCCCTGGCTCCTCCGACTCCGCCTCTTCGCCTATATAACCCCTCGCGACGTAAAAACCCTACACCAATTGACGAAACTCCAGAAAGACTCCAGGGGCGCCGCCGCCATCGCGAAACTCCGTTTCGGGGGACAGAAGTCTCTGTCTCGGCACGCCGCCGGGACGGGGAAGTGCCCCCGGAAGGCATCTCCATCGACGCCACCGCCTCCATCATGCTCCGTGAGTAGTTCCTCCATGGACTACGGGTTCTAGCAGTAGCTAGTTGGTACTCTCTATCCCATGTACTTCAATACAATGATCTCATGAGCTGCCTTACATGATTGAGATTCATCTGATGTAATCGGTGTTGTGTTTTTTGGGATCCGATGAATTGTTACATTATGATCAGTCTATCTATATAAGTTTGTGAAGTTATTGTTGCTGCAATCTTGTTGTGTTTAATGCTTGTCACTAGTGCACGAGTGGCATGATCTTAGATTTAAGCTCTATACTTATTGCTTAGATTGTATCTACAAGTTGTTTGCACATGTCTATGTCCGGAACCCGAGGCCCCGCAGTGACAGAGCAATCGGGATAAGCTGGAGGGGAAGGCGTAGGTATGAGGATCACATGTTTTCACCAAGTGTTAATGCTTTGCTCCGGTGCTCTATTAAAAGGAGTACCTTAATTACCGAGTAGATTCCCTTGAGGCCCGGCTGCCACCGAGCTGGTAGGACAAAATATGTTATGCAAGTTTCTCATTGCGAGCACGTATGACTATATATGGAAAACATGCCTACATGATTAATAATCTTGATGTTCCGTCTTAATGCTATTTCAATCCTATCAATTGCCCAACTGTAATTTGTTCACCCAACACTTGTAACTTGTTATTGGAGAGTTACCACTAGTGTAGATCGCTGGGAACCCCGGTCCATCTCTCATCATCATATACTCGTTCCTATATGACATTGGAAGTAGTATCAACTATTTTCCGGTGCCATTGCCTCAGTGTTACTGTTATCGTCTGTCTGTGTTACTCGTTACTATTGCTCTCATATTACTCGTTGCTTTCACATCACCCTCGTTACTAGTGCTTTTCCGGTGCAGCTGAATTCACAACTCAGTTGTTAAGGCTTATAAGTATTCTTTACCTCCCCTTGTGTCGAATCAATAAATTTGGGTTTTACTTCCCTCGAAGACTATTGCGGTCCCCTATACTTGTGGGTTATCAAGACTATTTTCTGGCGCCGTTGCCGGGGAGGCATAGCTCTACTCATAAGTTCACCTGGGGAGTACGCTCTACCTCTCTCTCTGTTTTTATTTTATTTTGTTTTGCTAGTTTACTTCTGTCTAGCTTATTTGTGCTTAGTTTATTTCTGTCTAGTTTTATTTTGCTTAGTTTACTTTTGTCTAGTTTGTTTTTGTCTTGTTTTATTTTCCTCATATACCCGAAAATCCATAAAAATTTGAAAAACCGAAAAATTAAAAATTGTTGCTATGGAAGAACCCACAACCTATTTGGAGCATATTGAAATATATATGAATTATATAGAATCAAGAACGGGTAAAGTCATGAGTGCTGTGATAGAAAAATTGAATACAATTGCTAAAATCTTGCTTAAACGCCATGATATAAATTGTTGCTCTAAACAGGATACTAAACATCTGAAATTCCAATGTGGCTTTAGTGAAGAAGTTTTAATTATGAACTATAATTGGAATAACTATATTCATTTTGGGTTCGAAGAGGTAGAACAATTTTTCTTATTTATGGGAGCCTCTGAGATAGAATCCTTCATGGCTAAAAATTATGAAACTTGTGTTGCTTGTAAGGACCTTAAAGATTATGTCTCTTCTATCCTTAATTTTTGCGTAGAAAGTTACAACGATAATCCTTATATTATTGATTATAAAGAGAGACTCATTAATGCACAAGAATGCACTCACAATTTGCAGGAACCAGTGGAAGAAGAAATTGATGAACCTGAAAGCTCATTGGATGAAAAAGAGGAGGAAATTGATGAACCTGAAAGCTCATTGGATGAAAAAGAAGAGGAGAGTGATGAACAAAAGGAGGAAGAATGGATTAGCTACCCATGCCAACCTTCTAATGAGAGTAACTCTTTATCTCTTACACTATTTGATTCTCCTCCATGCTTACCAAAGGAGGATGAATGTTATGTTCCTGTGGATTCTCTTGAAATATTCCCTATGAGTAAAACTTGTGAGAATAATTATGCTACTGTTATTCATGATAATCCATGCTATTTTGATAAATCTTATGATAATGCTTTGTTTGTGCCTGATGTCGAAATGCATGGCACTAAAGAGTTTTGCTTGGCAAATGTTTATGATAAAGCTTTAGATGATGGTCCTATGTTACTTGATAATATTAATTATACTACTAATGTGTTATCACCAGAATTTGACCGGATCAGAGGTGGGCCGCGATTGAAGATGGGCTTGAAGAATATACATGGAAGAAATACATGAATCGGCCTTATATGCAAAGTTTGGGCTAGTTTGCCCGTGTATCTGTAATATAGTAGGATACGTGTCGATTAGACAGAGTTTGGGCTCATGCCCGGTTGGGATTATTCCCACGTTAGAGAGTCTACGGACTATAAATATGTATCTAGGGTTTATGAAATAAACAACAATCACGTTCACCACAAACCAATCTAGGCGCATCGCCAACTCCCTTGTCTCGAGGGTTTCTTCCGGGTAAGCATCATGCTGCCTAGATCGCATCTTGCGATCTAGGCAGTACACGTTTATTCGCTGTTCATGCGTTGCTCGTACTGAAGCCTTGTTGATGGCGAGCAACGTAGTTATCATAGATGTTTTAGGGTTAGCATTGTTTCATCGTATCATATGCTGTCGTCGTGCAACCCTAAGACGTCTAGCCGTCCTTACACCTATCTCAGGTGTAAGGGCGGCACCCCGCTTGATCATTATTTAGTAGATCCGATCCGTCATGATTGCTCCTTGTTCTTCAAGGATTAGTTTAATATCTGCATAGTTAGGCCTTACAAACGGGTTGAAGGATCCGAGTGGCGCGTAGGGTGTAGTTTGCTAGCCCTAGACAGGATGTTCCGAGGATCAACTTCGTGTTGGTTTTTAGGCCTTGTCTAGGGTCGGTTTACGATCACCGTGCGTGGCCGCCGTGCTCAATCACGAGTAGGATATTCCGATTATGCGGTGAAAACCCTAAATCGTAGTAGGTCATTTTAGCTTTATTTTGATCAAGCAGGACCACCATCTCGATCGTACACCTCGTACGGATCATGGGTGGATCGGCTCCTTGAGCCGATTCACGAGACAACCCGAGAGCCGATCGAGGCTCGTATTTAATGTTTACGTGTATGCCATGCAGGAAACTAAGCGAGGCACATCCAACACCTTCCTGACCAGGTATAGGTCAGGTGGCACGCCCTTGCACCAGCATCGGACGTGCGTGCCGAGTCTTTGCAGGCCGTCGCTCGGAGGGACCAGGGCCAGCCGCAGTCCTGGGAGCCTCCCGGCTCTACAGTGTTGCCCGTCGCTGCTCGCCGGTGGGTTTCTGACCGCAACATAATGAAAATGGGATTGGAGAGGTCTTGACTTTATCTAGGAGTCCCATATATTTTGAGATTGATCAATCATCTTGTTATATTATTGATAAAAGTGGGTTTGAAAGTTTTGATCCCACTCTCTTTGAGCTTGATAAAAATTATGTGTTTGTAGATCATGGAAAGCATGTTGTATGTGATAGTTATATTGTTGAGTTTGTTCATGATGCTACTGGAAATCATTATGAGAGAGGAAAATATGGTTGTAGAAATTTTCATGGTACCAAAACACCTCTCTATATGCTTAAAATTTTGAAGTTACTCTTGTTTTATCTTCCAATGCTTGTCACTTTGTTCTTCATGAATTTATTTGTGTACAAGATTCCTATGCATAGGAAGTGGGTTAGACTTAAATGTGTTTTGAACTTTCTTTTTGATGCTCTACTTTGCTTCAACTCTTATTTCTTGTGAGTGCATCATTAAAATTGCTGAGCCCATCTTAATGGCTATAAAGAAAGCACTTCTTGGGAGATAACCCATGTTTTTATTTTGCTACTGTTTTGTTGAGTCTTGGAAGTTGTTACTACTGTAGCAACCTCTCCTTATCTTTATTTTACTGCATTATTGTGCCAAGTAAAGTCTCTAATAGGAAGTTGATGCTAGATTTGGATTTCTGCGCAGAAACAGATTTCTATCTGTCACGACTTTGAGTAGGTCTCTCTGTAGGAAACTCAGAAAAATATGCCAATTTTCACGCGTGTTCCTCAGATATGTACGCAACTTTCATTAGTTTTGAGTTTTCTGATTTAAGCAACGGAAGTACCTCTAAAAAAATCGTCTTTACTGGCTGTTATGTTTTGACAGATTCTGTCTCTGTTTTTTTGCATTGTCTCTTGTGGATTTTATATGGTGACCCTGCATACCACTGCATGTTGTAGTATGCCAGTCGTTGATATAACATTCACGAAGTACCATTCCGCAAATATTACATCCCTCAGAGTAGTACAATAGAACATAGCAGGGTCCATAACTCATTCACTTATTATTACAAGCATCAAACATATATTGTCTTGGAGCTCCTCTTGGGTCCTAAGAGAGATACTCCTGGGTTCGAGGCGAACCCACCTTAACTTACAATATAGAAGTTTCACTAGGTTATACATTTATTACCACGAGCAGCTAAATACTAGGTGTTCCCACTGCTCGGCTACAACTACTACTTGGTGCTTCTAGGCTTGATCTCCACCGGAAGCCTCCTCGGTTCCGTAGACTATGAGATAGTCTACGCCTTCAATACCTCCCGAGAGGTGCTGGTTCTTCATAGCCGATGATCTCGGCTCCTTCGGGGTTGTCGTAGTTCTCCTCCGGACGATTCGGACAATCTAAGCAAGGGATTTAAGAGTGGGATGAGTACGAGCGTACTCAATAAGTTCATTATAGGAAAGAGGTGTTTAATGCACTAGCTACGATATTAGACCGAGAAAGTCTAATACCAATGCAGGTTTTGATAAACATTTCTTCAAGAGATTGCTTTTATTTCAAAGAGCTATGTCCGTCAGCCTTCACCGGTTTACTAGAACTTCATGGAGCTCCTTTCCGGCCGTGTTCGTAGTTCCATATCCCGGAACAGGGAGTGACTGGTCACAGTTCTTTACACTCTGCAGAGGTGTGTTGCTTTACCCATAAGAGATCTTAAACTTGGTGCCAACCGGGCAGCTTTCCCGTCCACACTTCCTTCGGTGTGAGGCCCGGTATAAGGTCTAGCCAATCATGTTCCTCCGCTACCTCGAACACCCACCCTTTGTTGCATGCCCCGACCCTAGGTCCTCGCCGGTCCCATTATTCCCATAGATTTCAGGGTGGACCCCGACCACGACGACAGTCTGGGATCGAACCAAACTCCTTCGCCGGTAGCTGCAACCCATCATAGACCGCAATACCGTGGGGACTTAAGGCTTCCCCAGCCTACCGCTTGTTCTTCGAGCGACAAGTGTCTACGGACTATGCCGTGGGGACTTAAGGCTTCCCCAGCCTACCGCTTGCCCTGACAGATACAAGTGTCTACGGTAAAGCGCATCCGTTGATGAACGAGAGGTGGAAACACTTTTGACTACTCCGTCCCACTCCGGATCTTATGGTTAACACGGGTATTACGGCACAAGAATCACTGGCGACATTTGTTGTTTAATCCTAGATGGATATAAGCCCGTGCAATGGAACCTCCACCATATCAACACAATCCTCCATTGCCCACCACATAGTCATATTCATAGTTATGAAAGTAGTGGTTTTGATTTTTATGCAATAGTGATAACCATAATACTTTGCAAGTAATTTGATAGAAATACTCAAATGACATGAGCAAGTGATGAACTTGCCCGAACACCGCAAAGTTTTGCAGCTTGGATGGTGTGGACTGACCCTTGTCCTCTCGTCTCCGAAAAATAGCATCATTGTCCGATAAGGGCAATGGTTAAAGAAGCAATTATGCATGATTCCAGTTTTAGGGTTTGTTCCCCCCTTCCGATGTCGTTGTAATTTCATGTGAGAGGTTAAATACTAAGAACATCTTGGAGATACTTGATTTAGGGTAAATACAACCTTGAAATATTGTCAAGGTGTTAAAGCCCAAATGCATTAATGGACTTATTTTCATTTTAGAAAATAATATGTGTGATTTAAATTCTTATTTAAATCATCAAAGTAGGATTTATTCTTAATTGTATTCAAAAATTCTGTTTGGTATTTTATTCAAATAGAGAATTTTATGCTGATCCATTTTCATATTTTTAATTTATTTTTTTGAGCTTCTAAGCATTTCTTATTAAATTTCAAAGTTTCAGCATATATATGAATTATGAAATACCTAAAATACCCTTGGGCCCCACCTGTCAGGTGGCCCAAAGGGTTGAGTCAAACCCGAGCCGCTCCAACCGGCTCGGTCGGACTCAGACGCGCTCCCCTCTCCTCGCACGCGAAACCCTAATCTCTCTCTCTCTGGCGACCAGAGTCGCCTCCGCCGTCGCCGATTTATCCCCGCCGCCCCATGCCGTCGCCGGCGACGAGGTGCTGCGGATCTGGGTCGCCGTTCGACGGCGAACCAGATGGTCCGCGCCGATCTTTCGCGGGCGTCGCCGTTCGCTCGCCATCGTCGCTCCAGTGCGCCAGGTCGTTGGCGTCCGCCGCCGCCGCGCGTTGGAGAGGTCGTGGCCCTTCATCCAGGCGCCTCCCCTGCGCGTGGTGCAGCGCTAGGTGCGGTGGTGGTCGCCAGGCTTGGCTTGGCCAGGCCTGGTGCCGCCGTGCTCCGCGCGCGCCGCCTTGGCCGCCATGACCGCGTCGGCCACCTCCTCCCTGGTGAGTTCTTCTCCTTCCCTTCTTCTTCTTCTTCCTCACCTCTTCTTCGTCTAGTTTGACCATGGCCTGCTTGTCCTCGTAGAGGTTCTGGCCGTGCTAGTTGATGTGCTGTCTGTGTTGCTGCTGTGCTACTGCCATGAATTCTTGCTACGGTGCTGCTCTATTCCGCCCATTAGCTATGCTTAATTCTTGCTATCTTGGTTCTGCACATTTCTGTGCATGTTCCGGAGCCTCATGCTTGTTTAATCTTGCATTTTTGGCTCGAATTCATCCATGTGCCTCTCGTTCTAGTTACTCGTTCTTGCTAGACATTCATGTGTATTCAATTTGGCTGCCCTGGCTTGATTACCATGTGTATTCCTTGCAATTTGCAAGTTCCAGGGTAATGGTATGCTGTCTCTTGTGCTCAATTTCATGTGTATGCTTGATTGAGCATTACTGCTGGTTTATCTGTATGATTCAGTGATGAGCACCAAGTGCTTTACTTGTTTATCTTGATCCAGTGGTTCATCCAGCCTTGGATGTGCTTCTGGATACAATCATTTGGTTAGCCATTTGGTTATCTGTGAAACACTTGTGGATTATCTGTGGCCAATTAAATACCTGGTCCATGCTCTGTTGCTTAGTGATGCTCTAGCATGCCCTAGCATGCTATGGCAAGCTCCGATGATCATGTGATCATCGCCACCGGTAATTGGCTTGCTTACTCGTGCATGTGCATTGCTCGTTACCTATCTATGTGTATGTGTGTGGCACAGATCAGCTGCTAGTGCTTGCTCAAGCATCAGCCGACACTTGCGAAGTGATCCTCCGGATCATTAGCAAATGTTTATTTCAAGGTTTGCTTGTTGATATCAATTATCTATGTTGTTTTAATTGATGGAGTGGATAATTGATGTGAACTGTAAGTGATGATCATCACAATTGGTTGGATTAGGCTAGATGGATGCCCACAGTGGTTGGGAACCCTAGCCCTTCTTTGAACCCAATCAGGGTGATGATATTTGTATTTGGCTTGTTGGTTTGGCTGATCTAGGGTTTGAGGTGTCCCTGGCAGTATTCATATGCTGCCCTAGGGTAGCTCCCCTATTTGGTGGCTTTCTCGTGATGGATAGATTCTTACCGGCTAGTCACTTAGTGAATTTCCAAGTAGCCTAGATGTTGATAAACAGGATAGGCACATGTTGCCTGTCCATCTGATGGTTTAGGTAGGCTAATAGGTGCTTTGTAAATTTGGATGGCTACAAGGAGTAAATCCATGCTGGATTTCTCTGGTTTTGACACTGTGTTGTCACAACCAGTGTTCCCTGGTTTAGTTTCCTTCTAGCCTTTTTTATACTTGCTGGCACCAATTGGTTTAGTAACCAAATGATGATACATCCAGGGTTTTCCTACCCTTCTCGTGCTCTCGTGATGCAAGCATGCTTAAGTATGAGCAAGATATGATCTTGCTCGTGCTCTTGTGTGGTATACCTCACTCCAGCCTCCTAGAAATAGGTGTTGGTGTAGAGGATTGCTTCGTGATGCTTGGTTTGCTTGCCCTGCTCCTCCTTGCAAGCTTGTGGTGCTTTACTCCATCCTGGTACTTGCTCACAGTGACAGTTCTTGATGAATCTGTCCCTGGATGGTTTCTGGTGGCTTGTTGTTCTTCCTGTTCTAAGTGTTCTTGCTGTTCTTGGTGAACTTACCCAGGAGGTTGTGTCGATGGAATGTTTAGGGTTTGGATGGAAAAAGGTTTTATATCATCCTCACTTTGCTCTCCTGGTCGACAGCTGAGCCTGGCACCATTTTGGTGACTCCCCTGGCTTGTGTGTGCTGTTGTGCATGCACATAGCCTGGTGAGCTGCCTGGTTGTGTGTGTGTGCAAGTGTTGTGCACTTGGGCTTGATTCTATCTATGGCA
>NC_061510.1:286640161-286668486 GCF_022539505.1 Lolium rigidum
CCTTGCATCTTTGAAGAGAGTTGGCCAATAAAAACCTGATTGTAGAACCTTTGCGCGGTTCTATCTCCGACGTGATGTCCTCCATAAGCACCGCCATGACATTTACTCAATATCTCTTGTTGTTCATATTCGGGAACACACCTTCGCATAATACCATCCACTCCTTCTTTATATAAGTGTGGGTCATCCCGGAAATAATGCCTCAAGTCATAAAAGAATTTCCTCCTCTCGCTGAGCTCGAAAAGGTTGGAGGCAAGTACTTGGAAACAATAAAGTTAGCATAATCAGCATACCAAGGACTGTCTCGCGAGCTCACATTTATTACAACCAATTGTTCATTTGGAAAACTATCATTAACGAGGAACAGGATCATAAGCAATATTTTCCAATCTAGACAAATTATCAAGCAACGGGATTATCAAGACCTTTCCTATCTACAATATGTAAATTAAATTCTTGCAAAAGAAGTCCCTATCTAATAAGCCTCGCTTAGCATCTTTCTTTGTCATAAGGTATCTAATTGCAGCATGATCAGTATGAATTGTAACTTTTGAATCAACAATATAAGATCTAAATTTATCACAAGCAAAGACTACATCTAACAATTCTTTTTCAGTAGTAGCATAATTTCTTTGAGCAGCATCAAGAGTCTTGCTAGCATAATGAATAACATTTAATTTTTTATCTACTCGCTATCCAAGAATAGCGCCTACAGCAAAATCACTAGCATCACACATAATTTCAAATGGTAAATTCCAATTAGGAGGTTCAACTATAGGAGCTAGCTTGTTAAGGCTTTCTTTAGAGTTTCAAAAGCTTCCTTACAATCATCATCAAAAACAAAAGGTACATCTTTTTGAAGAAGATTAGTAAGAGGTTTTGAAATCTTGGAGAAATCTTTAATAAATCTCCTATAAAACCCAAAGCATGACCAAGAACACTACGAATACCTTTAACATCCCTTGGATAGGGCATCTTCTCAATAGCTTCAACTTTAGCTCTATCAACTTCGATACCTCTCTCGGAAATTTTATGTCCCAATACAATTCCTTCATTAACCATAAAGTGGCATTTCTCCCAATTAAGAACAAGGTTAGTTTCATCACATCTCTGCAAAACTTTATCAAGATTTCGCAAGCAACTATCAAAAGAATTCCCATAGACAAAAAAATCATCCATGAATACTTCCACAATACTCTCACAAAAGCCATGAAAAATAGCAGGACATGCATCTTTGAAAAGTAGCAGGAGCATTACATAAACCAAAAGGCATACGCCTATAAGCATAAGTTCCATAGGGACAAGTAAAAGTGGTTTTCTCTTGATCTTTAGCTTTAACGAAGAATTTGTAGAAAACCCGTAATAACCATCAAGAAAACAAAAATGAGTATTTTTAGATAACCTTTTCTAGCATTTGATCAATAAATGGTAAAGGGTAATGATCTTTCTTAGTAACTTTATTAACTTTTCGATAATCAATGCACATTCTATACCCTACAACTACTCTTTGAGGTATGAGCTCATCATTATCATTAGGCACAACAGACTCATTCCTCCTTTCTTAGGAACGCAATGCACAAGGACTAACCCATCTACTATCAGCAATAGGATATATAATACCAGCTTCAAGAAGTCGTAATACCTCATTTCTTACCACATCCTTCATTTTAGGAATTAGACGATCGCCGAGGTTCAACAACGGGCTTCGCATCATCTTCCATATTAATGGCGTGTTGGCAAATAGAGGGAGAAATCCCCTTCAAGTCATCAAGAGTATAGCCAATGGCACCTCGGTGTTTCTTCAATATTTGCAATAATCTTTCTTCTTCAAACTCTGTAAGTTTAGAACTAATAATAACAGGATATATTTTCTTATCATCAAGATGAGCATATTTAAGATTATCAGGCAAAGGCTTTAAATCAAAAACAGGATCTTCCTTTGGTGGCGGTGTTGTACCCAAGTCTTCCACCGGTAAATCATGCTTGAGAATAGGTTGGCAAAGAAAAATCTCCTCAAGCTCATCTCTTTCTTTCCTAAAAACTTCGCTCTCGCTATCCTCTAAATGTTGCTGCAAAGGATTATTAGGAACAAGAACAATAGATGCACACTACTCCATTTTAAAATCATTGCTAGGCAAATCAGCTTTATAAGGAGTTTTGGTAAATTTAGAGAAGTTAAACTCATAAGACTCACCAGCAAATTTAGTCAAAATTTTCTCTTTCTTACAATCTATAATAGCTCCACAAGTATTTAGAAAAAGGTCTACCAAAAATGATAGGACAATAATCGCTAGCAGCGCAGTAACCAAGTACCAAAAAGTCAGCAGGATATTTAATCTTACCACATAGAACTTCCACGTCTCGAACAATACCAATTGGAGAAATAGTTTCTCTATTAGCCAGCTCGAATAACCACATCAATATCTTCAAGTTCACAAGAATCAATTTCATGCATAATCTCCGTGTAAAGCTCATAAGGTATAGCACTAACACTTGCACCAATATCACATAAACCATAATAGCAATGATCACCAATTTTAACAGATAGCATAGGAACACTAGCTTGTTTGAGTTTATTAGGATGTGAAACAATATTAGAAGCATCTTCACAGAAAATAATATGACCATCCCCTACATTTTCAGTCACAAGATCTTTAACTATGGCAACAGCAGGTTCAACTTTTATTTGTTCTTCAGGTTCTTGATACGTCTCCAACGTATCGATAATTTCTTGTGTTCCATGCCACATTATTGATGTTATCTACATGTTATATGCACACTTTATGTCATATTCGTGCATTTTCTGGAACTAACCTATTAACAAGATGCCGAAGTGCCAGCCTCGTTTTCCGCCGTTTTTGGTTTCGTAAATCCTAGTAACGAAATATTCTCGAATCGGACGAAATCAACGCCTGTGTTCCTATTTTACCCGGAAGCATCCGAACACACGAGAACCGCCGCAGAAGGGAGGCGGGGCCACCAAACCCTACCCCGGCGCTGCCAAGGGGGGGCGCGCCCCCCTAGGGTGTGGGCCCCCCTTCGACCTTCCTGCGCCGCCTCTCCGCCTATAAGAAGCCCCCTGGATCGAAAACCCTATCGCGTTCGACGAAACCCACGAAAACCTTCCGAGCCGCCGCCATCGCGAAGCCAAGATCTGGGGGACAGGAGTCTCCGTTCCCGCACCCGCCGGGAGTGGGAAGTGCCCCTGAAGGCTTCTCCATCGACACCGCTGCCATCTCCACCGCCATCTTCATCACCGCTGCTGCTCCCATGAGGAGGGAGTAGTTCTCCATCGAGGCTCGTGGGCTGTACCGGTAGCTATGTGGTTCATCTCTCTCCTATGTGCTTCAATACAATAATCTCATGAGCTGCCTTACATGATTGAGATTCATATGATGATGCTTGTAATCTAGATGTCATTATGCTAGTCAAGTGAGTTTTACTTATGTGATCTCCGGAGACTCCTCGTCCCACGTGTGTAAAGGTGACAGTGGTGTGCACCGTGTGGGTCTCTTAGGCTAGATTTCACAGAATACTTATTCACCGTTGAATGGCATAGTGAGGTGCTTATTTATATCTCTTTAAGATTGCAACATGTTTGTATCACTACTATCTATGTGCTACTCTAGTGATGTGTTATTAAAGTAGTTCTATTCCTCCCGCACGTGTGCAAAGGTGACAAGTGCGTGCACCGTGTTAGTACTTGGTTTGTGCTATGATCATGATCTCTTGTAGATTATGGAGTTAACTATTGCTATGATAATATTGATGTGATCTATTCCTCCTACATATGCATGAAGGTGACAGATGTGCATGCTATGCTAGTACTTGGTTTAGTAGCGTTGATCTATCTTACACTAAAGGTTACTTAAACATGAGCATTATTGTGGAGCTTGTTAACTCCGGCATTGAGGGTTCGTGTAATCCTACGCAATGTGTTCATCATCCAACAAAAGTGTAGAGTATGCATTTATCTCGTTCTCGTTATGTGATCAATGTTGAGAGTGTCCACTAGTGAAAGTGTAATCCCTAGGCCTTGTTCCTAAATACCGCTGAGTTACTACCGCCCGTTTATCGTCCCGGGTGTTTACTACCGCTGCGTTACTACCGCTGAGTTACTATCGCTTGTTACCGTTTTATCATTGCATTACTGCTGCAATACCACCACCATCAACTACACGCCAAGCACTTTTCTCGCCACCGTTGCTACTCGCTCATACTTATTTATACCACCTGTATTTCACTATCTCTTCGCCGAACTAGTGCCCCTATTCGGTGTGTTGGGGACACAAGAGACTTCTTGCTTTGTGGCTGCATGGTTGCATGAGAGGGATATCTTTGACCTCTTCCTCCCCGAGTTCGATAAACCTTGGGTATCCACTTAAGGGAAACTTGTCGCTGTTCTACAAACCTCTCGCTCTTGGAGGCCCAACACTGCCTACAAGAATAGAAGCTCCCGTAGACATCAAGCACTTTTCTGGCGCCGTTGCCGGGGAGGAAAGGTAAAAGGCTCTCATACTACGGTCCCAGGTAAAGTATTTTTCTGTTGCCGTCGTGTGTGTGCTCGAACCTATTTCCTTTAGATCCTGTAATTGCATCTTGTTGTTTCTTGTTTACACTAGTTTGGCATAATGTACAAGAGTGAGCTTCTTGTTCTATTTCCTGATTTAAAACATGGATTGTTTGATGCGAAAATTAAAAAACCTATGAAATCTTCTTTGCATGCCGGTAGTAATATTAGTATGAACGCTTCGAACACCATTGTTGATAATGATATAGAAAGTTCTAAGCTTGGGGAAGCTGGTTTTCATGATATTTTTAGTCCCCCAAGCATTGAGGAGAAAATTTTCTTTGATGATACTTTGCCTCCTATTTCGATGATGATAATGATAGTGGTCTTTTTGTGCCACCTACTATGGAGAGTAAATTTTGTTGTGATTATACTATGCCTCCTACACTTGATGAGAATAATAATGATAGCTACTTTGTTGAATTTGCTCCCACTACAACTAATAAATTTGACTATGCTTATGTGGAGAGTAATAATTTTATGCATGAGACTCATGATAAGAATGCTTTATGTGATAGTTATATTGTTGAGTTTGCTCATGTTGCTACTGAAAGTTATTATGAGAGAGGAAAATATGGTTGTAGAAATTTTCATGTTACTAAAATGCCTCTCTATGTGCTGAAATTTTTGAAGCTATACTTGTTTTATCTTCCTATGCTTGTTACTTTGCTCCTCATGAACTTGTTTATTTACAAGATTCCTATGCATAGGAAGCATGTTAGACTTAAATGTGTTTTGAATTCGCCTCTTGATGCTCTCTTTTGCTTCACATACTATTTCTTGCGAGTGCATCATTAAAACTGCTGAGCCCATCTTAATGGCTAAAAAGAAAGAACTTCTTGGGAGATAACCCATGTGTTATTTTGCTACAGTACTTTGTTTTATATTTGTGTCTTGGAAGTTGTTTACTACTGTAGCAACCTCTCCTTATCTTAGTTTTGTGTTTTGTTGTGCCAAGTAAAGTCTTTGATAGTAAAGTAAGTACTAGATTTGGATTACTGCGCAGAAACAGATTTCTTTGCTGTCACGAATCTGGGTCTAGTTCTCTGTAGGTAACTCAGAAAATTATGCCAATTTACGTGAGTGATCCTCAGATATGTACGCAACTTTCATTCAATTTGAGCATTTTCATTTGAGCAAGTCTGGTGGCCTAATAAAATCCATCTTTACGGACTGTTCTGTTTTGACAGATTCTGCCTTTTATTTCGCATTGCCTCTTTTGCTATGTTGGATGAATTTCTTTGATCTATTAATGTCCAAGTAGCTTTATGCAATGTCCAGAAGTGTTAAGAATGATTGTGTCACCTCTGAACATGTGAATTTTTATTGTCCACTAACCCTCTAACGAGTTGTTTCGAGTTTGGTGTGGAGGAAGTTTTCAAGGGTCAAGAGAGGAGGATGATATACTATGATCAAGGAGAGTGAAAGCTCTAAGCTTGGGGATGCCCCGGTGGTTCATCCCTGCATATATCAAGAAGACTCAAGCGTCTAAGCTTGGGGATGCCCAAGGCATCCCCTTCTTCATCGACAACATTATCAGGTTCCTCCCCCGAAACTATATTTTTATTCGGCCACATCTTATGTGCTTTACTTGGAGCGTCCGTGTGCTTTTGTTTTTGTTTTTGTTTGAATAAATTGGATTACATCATGCTTGTGTGGGAGAGAGACACGCTCCGCTGGTTCGTATGAACACATGTGTTCTTAGCTCATAATATTCATGGCGAAGTTTCCTCTTCGTTAAATTGTTATATGGTTGGAATTGGAAAATGATACATGTAGTAATTGCTATAAATGTCTTGGGTAATGTGATACTTGGCAATTGTTGTGCTCATGTTTAAGCTCTTGCATCATATACTTTGCACCTATTAGTGAAGAATACATAGAGCATGCTAAAATTTGGTTTGCATAATTGGTCTCTCTAAAGTCTAGATAATTTCTAGTATTGAGTTTTGAACAACAAGGAAGACGGTGTAGAGTCTTATAATGTTTCCAATATGTCTTTTATGTGAGTTTTGCTGCACCAGTTCATCCTTGTGTTTGTTTCAAACAACCTTGCTAGCCTAAACCTTGTATCGAGAGGGAATACTTCTCATGCATCCAAATACTTGAGCCAACACTATGCCATTTGTGTCCACCATACCTACCTACTACATGGTATTTCTCCGCCATTCCAAAGTAAATTGCTTGAGTGCTACCTTTAAACAATTCAAAATTTATTACCTCTTATTTGTGTCAATGTTTTATAGCTCATGAGGAAGTATGTGGTGTTTATCTTTCAATCTTGTTGGGCAACTTTCACCAATGGACTAGTGGCTTCATCCGCTTATCCAATAATTTTGCAAAAAGAGCCGGCAATGGGATTCCCAGATCCCAAATTAACAAACTAAAAATAGACACTCCTCCATGGTATGTGATTGTTGGACGGCACCCGAAGGATTCGGTTAGCCATGGCTTGTGTAAGCAAAGGTTGGGAGGAGTGTCATCATAATAAAACTAAAATAAAAAGGTACTCCTTCATGGTATGAGATTGTTGGCAGGCACCCAAGGATTCGGTTAGCCATGGTTTGTGAAAGAAAGGTTGGAAGGAGTGCCATCCAAAAATAAAATAAAATGGGAGCCGCTCGTTGAAGGTTTGTCTTGCAAGGGGGTTAGAGTACCCGCTACCATTCGTTGACAACAACAAACACCTCTCAAAACTTTACTTTTATGCTCTCTTTATGTTTTCAAAATCAAAGCTCTAGCACAAATATAGCAATCGATGCTTTTCCTCTATGAGGACCATTCTTTTACTTTTATTGTTGAGTCAGTTCACCTATTTCTCTCCACCTCAAGAAGCAAACACTTGTGTGAACTCGTGCATTGATTCTTACATATTTGCATATTGCACTTGTTATATTGCTTTGCATTGACAATTATCCATGAGATATACATGTTATAAGTTGAAAGCAACCGCTGAAACTTCATCTTCCTTTGTGTTGCTTCAATGCCTTTACTTTGAATTATTGCTTTATGAGTTAACTCTTATGCAAGACTTATTGATGCTTGTCTTGAAGTGCTATTCATGAAAAGTCTTTGCTATATGATTCAGTTGTTTACCCATGTCATATACATTGTTTTGATCGCTGCATTCACTACATATGCTTTACAAATAGTATGATCAAGTTTATGATGGCATGTCACTCCGTGAAATTATCTTTGTTATCGTTTTACTCGCTCGGGACGAGCATAACTAAGCTTGGGGATGCTGATACGTCTCCAACGTATCGATAATTTCTTGTGTTCCATGCCACATTATTGATGTTATCTACATGTTATATGCACACTTTATGTCATATTCGTGCATTTTCTGGAACTAACCTATTAACAAGATGCCGAAGTGCCGCTCTCGTTTTCTCGCTGTTTTTGGTTTCGTAAATCCTAGTAACGAAATATTCTCGGAATCGGACGAAATCAACGCCCGTGGTTCCTATTTTACCCGAAGCATCCGGAACACACGAGAACCGCCGGAGAAGGGAGGCAGGGCCACCAAACCCTACCCCGGCGCGGCCAAGGGGGGCGCCCCTAGGGTGTGGGCCCCCTTCGACCTTCCTGCGCCGCCTCTTCGCCTATAAGAAGCCCCCGGATCAGAAAACCCTATCGCGTTCGACGAAACCCACGAAAACCTTCCGCAGCCGCCGCCATCGCGAAGCCAAGATCCGGGGACAGAGTCTCCGTTCCGGCACCCTGCCGGAGCGGGGAAGTGCCCCCGGAAGGCTTCTCCATCGACACCGCTGCCATCTCCACCGCCATCTTCATCACCGCTGCTGCTCCCATGAGGAGGGAGTAGTTCTCCATCGAGGCTCGGGGCTGTACCGGTAGCTATGTGGTTCATCTCTCTCCTATGTGCTTCAATACAATAATCTCATGAGCTGCCTTACATGATTGAGATTCATATGATGATGCTTGTAATCTAGATGTCATTATGCTAGTCAAGTGAGTTTTACTTATGTGATCTCCCGGAGACTCCTCGTCCCACGTGTGTAAAGGTGACAGTGTGTGCACCGTGTGGGTCTCTTAGGCTAGATTTCACAGAATACTTATTCACTGTTGAATGGCATAGTGAGGTGCTTATTTATATCTCTTTAAGATTGCAACATGTTTGTATCACTACTATCTATGTGCTACTCTAGTGATGTGTTATTAAAGTAGTTCTATTCCTCCTGCACGTGTGTAAAGGTGACAGTGCGTGCACCGTGTTAGTACTTGGTTTGTGCTATGATCATGATCTCTTGTAGATTATGGAGTTAACTATTGCTATGATAATATTGATGTGATCTATTCCTCCTACATATGCATGAAGGTGACAAGTGTGCATGCTATGCTAGTACTTGGTTTAGTAGCGTTGATCTATCTTACACTAAAGGTTACTTAAACATGAGCATTATTGTGGAGCTTGTTAACTCCGGCATTGAGGGTTCGTGTAATCCTACGCAATGTGTTCATCATCCAACAAAAGTGTAGAGTATGCATTTATCTCGTTCTGTTATGTGATCAATGTTGAGAGTGTCCACTAGTGAAAGTGTAATCCCTAGGCCTTGTTCCTAAATACCGCTGAGTTACTACCGCTCGTTTATCGTCCCGGGTGTTTACTACCGCTGCGTTACTACCGCTGAGTTACTACCGCTTGTTACTCGTTTTATCACGTTACTACTGCTCGCAATACCACCACCATCAACTACACGCCAAGCACTTTTCCGCCACCGTTGCTACTGCTCATACTTATTTATACCACCCGTATTTCACTATCTCTTCGCCGAACTAGTGCACCTATTTGGTGTGTTGGGGACACAAGAGACTTCTTGCTTTGTGGTTGCAGGGTTGCATGAGAGGGATATCTTTGACCTCTTCCTCCCTGAGTTCGATAAACCTTGGGTATCCACTTAAGGGAAACTTGCTGCTGTTCTACAAACCTCTGCTCTTGGAGGCCCAACACTGTCTACAAGAATAGAAGCTCCCGTAGACATCAGTTCTCTAGGTTTCTTTTCACTTTTATGAACCGCACTATTTATAACAGAGTACTCTTTCATTTTAGCAGGAAAAGGAGTTTTTTCAATATAAGCTTCAGGAATAACACGATCAGCAGTTTCAATTACAACACACTTATTAATAGATGAATCAATTTTATCTTTGTACGGTTCATGATACTTATCAAAATTCTTCTTAGGCAATTCATAATGAGAGGCAAAAGCTTTATTAAGGTTTGCAGCAACTTGAGAATCAAGACCATATGTAGCACTCATATTATGAAATGTATCAGTATCCATAAAAGCTTCAATGCATTTATAATCATAAATTATACCTGATTCTCTATCTTTGTCGTTCTCCCAACCTTCAGTATTTTCTTGGATCCGATCAAGAAGGTCCCTTTTAAACTCTTCTTTATTGCGTGTAAATGATCCAGAACAAGAAATATCCAGCAAGGTCTTGTCTTGAAAAGAAAGTCTTGCATAGAAATTATCAATAATAACATTACCAGAGAAGCTCATGAATGGGGCATTTGAGCATTAAAGACTTCAATCTCCCCAAGCTTGGGCAATACTCTCTCCATCATGAGGCCAGAAATTATATATGCGGTTCCGATCTTTGTGAATTTCACTTGGAGGATAAAATTTGGAATAAAATAAAGGCACAATGTCCTCCCAATCAAGAGAATCACCATTCTTCAGCAATTTATACCAATGCGCCGCTTTACCGTACAGCGATATAGAGAATAGTTTCTTCCTAACTTCATTCATAGCAATACCCGCACATTTGAATAACCCGCATAATTCATGCAAAAACAAGTAAATGATCACCGGGATGGACAGCTCCATCCCCTTCATAGCGGTTATCCATAACATGTTCAATAATTTTCGTAGGTATTTTATATGGTATTACTTCCTCACCTGGCGCCTCATCCACTACCGTTGCAGTAGTAGTAGATTTCCCAAATAGAAATTGAAGAGAAGATCTCTCCATAATGACTTATAGCAGACAGGCAGAAATAAAATCAGCACAAACAAGTAAAGGTTTCCTTACCAATTCCGCTTACCAATAGCGCTTCACTCCCCGGCAACGGCGCCGAAAAATAGTCTTGATGACCCACAAGTATAGGGGTGTATCGTAGTATCTTCGATAAGTAAGAATGTCGATCCCAACGAGGAGCAGAAGGTGTTGACAGGCAGTTTTGATGAAGGATTCACTCGTTAATGCTCACGGACAAGTATTCGGGGGTTTTGATGTAACGATGAATAAAGTACAAGTAAGTAAAATGCGAGAGAAATAATTGCAGCGAGTGGCCCAATCCTTTTTAGCACAAAGGACAAGCCGGTTTGTTTACTTATAATGACCAAACGTTCTCGAGGACACACGGGATTTTAGTCTAGTGCTTTCGCTACATACGACTAATTAATCTTCATTGTTTTGATAAGTGTTGTGTGGGTGAACCTATGCTAATGTACCGCCCTTCCTAGGACTAACACATACTTGTGATTATACCCCTTGCAAGCATCCGCAACTACAAGAAAGTAATTAAGATAAATCTAACCACAGACCTTAAACTCGAGATCCTGCGATCCCTCCCCGCATCGATATACCAACGGGGGTTTAGGTTTCTGTCACTCCGGCAACCCCGCAATTGGAAAACGAGTACAAGATGCATTCCCCTAGGCCCATAAATGGTGAAGTGTCGTGTAGTCGACGTTCACACGACACCACTAGAAGAATAACACCACAACTTAAATATCATAACATTGAATATTACTCAACCATAGTTCACTATTAACAATTAGACTTCACCCATGTCCTCAAGAACTAAACGAACTACCCACAAGACATCATATGGAACATGATCAGAGGTGATATGATGATGAATAACAATCTGAACATAGACCTTGGTTCAATGGTTTCACTTAATAGCATCAACAACAAGTAGAAATCAGTATTGGGAGAGTTTCCCCTATCAAACAATCAAGATCAAACCCAAATTGCTACAGCGGTGACGATGTCCAGTGGTGGAGATGGCGGTGATGATGGTGGAGATGATGATGATGGTGATGGAGATGATGTCCAGCTCGATGGCGGTGACGATGGCATCGATTTCCCCCCCGGGAGGGAATTTCCCCGGCGGATTCCTCGCCCGCCGGAGAGCTCTTTCTCTCTCGGTGTTCTCCGCCCCGCGAGGCGGCCGTAACCCTTCGTGAGGATTCCTCTCGTGGCTTAGGTCTTCGGGACGAAGGGTTTCGCGAAGAAAAGGAGGCGAAAGAGGCCGAGGGGCTCCACACCACATGGTGGCGCGGCCGAGCCATGGGCCGCGCCACCCTATGGTGTGGGCCCACCCCGGGTCCAGACTCGGCTCCCCCTTCCGGCTTTCTCCGTCATCCGGAAAAATAGGATTTTCCGTAAAACTTCCTTCCACAGCTTGATCTTCCGAAATATTGCATCCCGACGGTGCTTTTTCCAGCGTAGAATCCGGCTCCGGTGCTCGATCTCCAAATAATCATGAAACATGCAAAATAGATGAAATAACATAAGTATTGTGTCCCAATATGAAATATATCAATGAATAACAGCAAATTATGATATAAAATAGTGATGCAAATTGGACGTATCAAGGGTCCACATATTTTGTTTTAGGGTTTTCAACATTTGAAACCTTTTAAGAGAATTTCCAAATAGAGGAAGAATTTGGAACTTATGGTTTCCAGTTCAATTTAAGGTGCAAATTAAAATGAATTTTTTTCTTAATGCATTTTAAATGATGCTCGGGAATTCACAAAACAACCCTAATTAAGGTTTAGCAAAGCAGGGATGTTACAACTCTATCCCCCTTACAAGAATCTTGTCCCCGAGATTCCTAAGGTAGGAAAAGAGGAGGTAACAAGGACTACACCGATCTTCAATGAGCTTGTCGATACCATGATGATCTTCTTTGTTGAAGAAGTTGATCCACGACACCATGAAGAACTCTTAATTTTGCTTTCTTCACTCTAAAGAAAAGAGGGAACACTGGACGATGGATCTTTACAGAGATCGAGTATCTCATCATCAACTCATGGAAGGAGTGTTGAAAAACAACTCTTGAGATAACAAACATGAAACACATCAAGATAACGGAGGAGATGGAAGAAGTTTCAAATTTTGGTAGGCAATTGCTCCACGCTTTACAAGAATACGAATGGACAAGTAGCGAACAGTTAAACTGCTTTGGTTACCATGAAGAGGCACTCTTAGAGAGGGTGACTCATGGAGGCACAAATTATTATCCAACGAGAGTAACTTTGGATTTAAAAATCATCGTCACTCTTCAAGCAAGGATACCTGAAATGATTGAAATATCCTCAAAAGGCGGGGGACCAAGATGGCTGACGAATTCACACAATGTGCGAATTAAAGAGAACTTCAAGTAAAAATCCAAAGGAAGAGGAAAGAACTATTGAATGACGTAGAAAGGATCACCGGGGAATGAATTTTCTCATAACGTAGTTGTTGTCACCGGAGAAATGATTTCGAGTTATTGATCGAAAGACATTTAGCAAAACTGCTTATGATGTTGTCCTTGATGTTGACACCAATTTTAGGCTATTGACGAGCCTTCAATAGGACATTGAGTCAAGGTTGTACTTCGGAATTGAAAAGATGCTATGAGAGCAACTCCTAGAATAAGCCGCACAATATCCCCATGAAGAGTGGTTATTCTTGATGATTCAAGAGGTTATGGCATTAGGCCTTCCTACTAATTGTGTTAACCACGACATCAATCTTGCTAGATTTACAAAGAGGCCTAGGTAAAAAATCCTTGTGAAACAATAACCATCATTGCCGCTTGAGATTCAGCTTAGGTTAGGTGTAAAGATATTTCAGATTCAGCATGTCCAATTAGAAAATTTTCAATAGTCACCACAAGGGTAAAGTCGATAGATTCTCAAGATATGGACCACAATGTTAAGCTCCAAAGGATTGAGCTAGATTGCGTAATAAATATGGTTGAGACTGCAAAGGCAATTGCGTGCAGATGAACTTGCAATGTAACACAAGTGAGTTCTTGTGGGGACTGATGTTGTGCAGAGTATGAAGTTGCGAAACTGCTGGCGTGTAATTGACGTGGGAGTTAGAAATCTTTGTGGAGTAACTTTTCCTCAGTTCCCCGGCAACGGCGCCAGAAAACAGTCTTGATGCGTGCAGTTGACACACGTCCGTTGGGAACCCCAAGAGGAAGGTGTGATGTAGACAGTAGCAAGTTTTCCCTCAGAAAGAAACCAAGGTTTATCGAACCAGGAGGAGCCAAGAAGCACGTTGATGGTGGCGGAATGTAATGCGGCGCAACACCAGGGATTCCGGCGCCAACGTGGAACCTGCACAACACAACCAAAGTACTTTGTCCCAACGAAACAGTGAGGTTGTCAATCTCACCGGCTTGCTGTAACAAAGGATTAACCGTATTGTGTGGAAGATGATTGTTTGCGTAAAAACAAGTAAAACAAGTATTGCGATAGATTGTATGCGATGTAAAGAATATGACCGGGGTCCACAGCTCACTAGAGGTGTCTCTCCCATAAGATAAAAGCATGTTGGGTGAACAAATTACGATCGGGCAATTGACAAATAGAGAGGGCATAACAATGCACATACATGACATGATAAATATAGTGAGATTTAATTGGGCATTACGACAAAGTACATAGACCGCTATCCAGCATGCATCTATGCCTAAAAAGTCCACCTTCAGGTTATCATCCGAACCCCTTCCAGTATTAAGTTGCAAAACAACAGCAATTGCATTATTAATTCATAGGACCAAAGAGGAGTTACATTCCTTTATTCTTGATCTCTCAAACAATCTTTAAGAAGTAGTCTTGAGTCCTGACACTTTCCTTTCTTTTGGGACTTTGTTCCCTCTGATGTACAGTGTATGATGTAATCTGATGTAACCTGCCATTTTATAGTAATACAAAAAGAAAACAGTAGGAGCCTTTCCTACTGTTAAAGCTTCAAAAAAAAAAACAGACAATTGCATTAAGTATGGTGCGTAATGTAATCAATAACTACATCCTTAGACATAGCATCAATGTTTTATCCCTAGTAGCAACAAAGACATCCACAACCTTAGAACTTTCTCTCACTGTCCCGCATTTAATGGAGGCATGAACCCACTATCGAGCATAAATACTCCCTCTTGGAGTTAAGAGAAAAAACTTGGCCAGAGCCTCTACTAATAACGGAGAGCATGCAAGATCAAAAACAACACATAGGTACTAACTTGATAATTAACATAACATAGTATTCTCTATCCATCGGATCCCGACAAACACAACATATAGAATTACAGATAGATGATCTTGATCATGTTAGGCAGCTCACAAGATCCAACAATGAAGCACAATGAGGAGAAGACAACCATCTAGCTACCGCTATGGACCCATAGTCCAGGGGTGAACTACTCACTCATCACTCCGGAGGCGACCATGGCGGTGAAGAGTCCTCCGGGAGATGATTCCCCTCTCCGGCAGGGTGCCGGAGGAGATCTCCGAATCCCCCGAGATGGGATTGGCGGCGGCGGCGTCTCAGTAAGGTTTTCCGTATCTTGGCTCTCGGTACTGGGGGTTTCGCGACGGAGGCTATTTGTAGGCGGAAGGGCAGGTCAAGGGGCGTCACGAGGGGCCCACACCATAGGTCGGCGCGGCCAGGGCCTGGGCTGCGCCGCCCTGGTGTCTGGCCACCTCGTGGCCCCACTTCGACTCTCCTTCGGTCTTCTGGAAGCTTCGTGGCAAAATAGGACCCTGGGCGTTGATTTCGTCCAATTCCGAGAATATTTCTTTACTAGGATTTCTGAAACCAAAAACAGCAGTAAAACAAAGAATCGGCACTTCGGCATCTTGTTAATAGGTTAGTTCCAGAAAATGCACGAATATGACATAAAGTGTGCATAAAACATGTAGATATCATCAATAATGTAGCATGAAACTGTTATCACCAGAATTTGACCGGATCAGAGGTGGGCCGCGATTGGAGATGGGCTTGAAGGATATACATAAAAGAAATACATGAATCGGCCTTGTGTATCAAATTTGGGCTAGTTTGCCCGTGTATCTGTAACATAGTAGGATACGTGTCGTTTAGAAGTTAGAGTTTAACCCGTGCACGGTTAGGTGCACGCTCGAATTAGAAAGTCCCCCGGACTATAAATATGTATCTAGGGTTTATGAAATAAACAACAATCAACATTCACCACAAACCAATCTCGGCGCATCGCCAACTCCCCGTCTCGAGGGTTTCTTCCGGTAAGCACCATGCTGCCTAGATCGCATCTTGCGATCTAGGCAGCACACGTTTATTCGTCGTTCATGCGTTGCTCGTACTGAAGCCTTTTTGATGGCGACCAACGTAGTTATCATAGGTGTTTTAGGGTTGGCATTGTTCTTCGTATCATATGTTATCGTCGTGCAACCCTTAGGCATCTAGCCGCCCTTACGCCTGTCACGGGTGTAAGGGCGGCACCCCGCTTGATCATTGTTTAGTAGATCCGATCCGTTATGATTGCTCCTTGTTCTTCAAGGATTAGTTTAATATCCGCATTGTTAGGCCTTACAAACGGGTCGAAGGATCCAAAGTGGCGCGTAGGGTGTAGTTTGCTAGCCCTAGACACGATGTTCCGAGGATCAACCTCGTGTTGGTTTTTAGCCTTGTCTAGGGTCGGTTTACGATCACCGTGCGTGGCCGCCAGGCTCGATCACGAGTAGGATGTTCCGATTCTGCGGTGAAAACCCCAAATCGTAGTAGGTCGCTTTATCTTGATCAAGCAGGACCACCATCTGATCGTACACCTCGTACGTATCATGGGTGGATCGGCTCTTTGAGCCGATTCACAGGACAACCTGAGAGCCGATCGAGGCTCGTATTTAACGTTTACGTGTATGCCATGCAGAAACTAAGAGAGGCATCATCCAACACCTTCCCGACCGGTATAGGTCAGGTGGCACGCCCTTGCATCGGCATCGGACGTGCGTGCGGAAGGCTTTGCGGGCCGTCGCCGGAGGGACCAGGGCCAACCGCAGTCCCGGGAGATTCCCGGCTCTACGGTGTTGCCCGTCGCTGCCCGCCGGTGGGTTTCTCGACCGCAACACATTTCGGGCACGCCCGGTGGGACGATCTTCGACATCCACCGCATCGCCATCTACATCCGAGATGGCGGAAGGCACTCCGGTCAAGTACGAGGATCTGACTGAGGAGCTCAAGAAGAAGCATGACGAGATCAAAGCAGTCCTCGAAGCCGACCTCATCGGGTCTTTTCACAGAACCCGCTCACATGGCATCAGGTGGAAGGGGTTCTCACACATTCTGGCGCGCTCGATGGAGTGGACCTGTCCTCCCCGTCAGAAGAACGCACCAGGTCGCTGCGTCAGGAGATCAACTTCATGGTGGCTCATTCGCTGCACCGCCACTCTGAGAGCCTGGTGAACACTTTGGAGCGTGTCGCTCTGCGCGTGATCCAGGAAATCATGAGCCATCGGTATTCTCCGTCAGGACCAGCTCTCGGGACTTACCAAGGAGAGATGCCACTCTAGTCCCGTCCGCCACTGCCGTTCGCGTTGGCAGCACCAGAAGTGCCGTGTTCATCGGCATACGTCGTCTACAAGATTGGTGGTGATCCTAGTGACTACCAATTCTTACATGAGGCACCCAAGGAGATCCCCCACGGATACACGTGCGCATACGCGCCGGACCGCAAGAATCGGGCACTTCGAACCAGGCCGCAACAAGCAGGACTTCGGAACAGCAGGAGGAACGTCGGGAACAGATCTTGAGAAGCGTACGTGGCTAGCTAAGTACGCCACTCCGACAAACCTCCGCAGCTCAGCTCCCGCAGCTGGCTCGGAACCGGAAAAGCAAGCATGGCTGGCTAAGTATGCCACCCCGGCGAATCTTCGTGGTTCGACGCCTACAGCCATCACCGCGGATCAGATTTGTACAACTCTGAAAGACCAGTTCGGCATGATGCCGAAAAGGAGGACAATCGGCTATTCCAAGCCGTACCCCAACGAGTACGAATTGATCCCGCTACCGCCCAAATATCGGCTCCCTGATTTCACAAAGTTTAATGGATCAGATGGTTCCAGCTCCATCGAGCATGTGAGCCGATATTTGGCACAGCTCGGCACGATCTCAGCATCAGACGAGCTGCGTGTGAGGTTCTTCGCACAGTCCCTCACAGGATCGGCTTTCGGGTGGTACACATCGCTGCCACCAAACTCAATCCGGACTTGGAAGCAGCTGGAAGAACAGTTCCACGTGCAGTATCACTCAGAGGCTTCCGAGGCTGGCATTGCCGATCTAGCACAAGTACGACAGAAGCGCGGGAAACAATGGCGAGAATACGTCCAGCCGCTTCAGGACCGTTAGGAACCGATGCTATTCGGTTCATGTAAGTGAAAAAGAAGCAGCCGAGTTTGCGGTGGTGGGTCTCTCATCATCGATCAAGGACGTGGCCTCCCAAGCAGTACTACCCTTCACCGGCGCACATGGTGCGAAGCTGTCGACATATGAACAGCGCCACCCGTATGTTTACCAGGATAAATTCAAGCGTGCGGTGGTCCTGGTTGAGGCGGATGAAGATGAAGGTGTCTGCGGGAGATCAAGAGGTAGTAGTGGCTGAATGGACTCGGGGGGCAAGCCCCGTGTCCTGTAAGTGGGTTAAGCCACAAGGTCCTCCAAAGGGGTTTGACTTCGACGTGACCAAAGCTGAGCAGATTTTCGACCTCTTACTCAAGGAGAAGCAGACTAAAGTTACCCGAAGGCCACAAGATCCCCACGGTGCAAGAGCTGAACGGAAAGCCATACCGCAAATGGCATAACACGTTCACCCACGCCACCAACGACCGCAGGGTGTGGCGTCAACAGGTCCAAATGGCGATAGAACAAGGGCGGCTAATTTTCAGCCAGCACGCCATGAAGGTCGACACACACCCCTTCCCCGCCGTTAACATGGTGGAGTATACTTACCATGGAGGGTGCCAGCCAGATTTCTCGTGCAATATCAACATGGTAGGACCTGGGCACCACTCTGGTAAGGACGGAGATGAGGGCAGCCTGCTCTCACAGCAAGGACACAGAGGAAGCCGCTCCACGCGATCGGCTCCGTCACGATGGCAAGCGCTACATCACAGAGGGAGAAGTGAGGAACGTAAGATATCAACGACCTCTCTCTGATCACCTCCTCAACAAGTATGTGGGTCAATACGACCAACGCCGGCGATACAACGACGATGATGAAAAAGATCGTCTGGCTAGGGACGACAGGAGACGTCGTCGGCATGATCGCGACGAGGAGCGATATGAGCGCCACGCCAAGGAAAAGTCGAGAGAGCAAGACGACGAGGATAGACACTGGGGACTGCCCTTCTTCGACACCGCTGGGATTCAGTGAATGAGCCGATTGCCTACAATCGGCAACTGCCCAGAATGTAAGCAAAAGAGGAAGGATGCAGCTAACGTGTCCGTGTTCAAACGTCTAGGGCCTCTCCCGCCTCGGAACAAGCATGCTGAGTCCGCTCGGGTGGAAGATCTCGAGGAACTAGAGGACGATGATGAAGAAGAAGACAAGTATCATCGGCCAAGGTGGTGCCCTGATGGGCTCAGCCGTTCCCAAAACGAAGGGTTCAGCGTCTACGTGGGTTGGAGGAAGCTGAAAGGTTATACCTGCACACGTTGAGGAAGGCGCGGCCTGATCCGGCCGCTAAAATTCAGCGAACCCTGGGCGAAGAAGGTCGGCCACAAAGGAAAGAGTGGCGCCCGGACAAAAGAAAGCCGATGATGAGACATCGGCCGGCACAAACATGGTCTTCATCCTTCCAACGGAGTTTAGTGCTCCAGGATTAGACGAAGCACCTCGTGGCACAACTTGATCTGCGGCCCACGGCCGGTCATCTTTGAGAAGCCACGAGAGAGAAGCTACGTGCATCCGAAGGCCCTGTACTTGCGAGGTTACATCAATGGGCAGCCTGTCAACAAGATGTTGGTGGACACCGGAGCGGCAGTTAACATTATGCCATACTCCATGCTACGTCGGTTGGGACGCTCTAGCTCGGATCTGATCAAGACCAATGTGACGCTGAGCGATTTCAACGGCAGAGCATCTGACGCACAAGGTGTTCTGAACGTGGATCTGACCGTAGGAAGGAAAACCGTCCCTACGACGTTCTTTATTGTCGACAGCAAGAGCTCCTATGCTGTCCTACTAGGGAGAGATTGGATCCACGCCAACTGTTGCATTCCATCCACGATGCACCAATGCCTAATACAATGGGATGGAGATGAAGTAGAAGTCGTCCACGCAGATGATTCAGCCGAGATTTCAACGGCCGGCATGAACGTTTGGGAGACATCGTGCCAAGAGCCACTCCCGTGCATCAATTTGGACGACTGCGAGCGCATTGACGTGACAAAGGATGGGGTTAGGCTGGTTTTATCCACCGGCCTGACCGTGTAACAAAAGCAACATCGATGGACAAAACGTGGCGATGCCGATCCAGGTGATCGGCCCCAAGGATTTATGGAGGAACATTACAAAACCTTCATCGAGCAAGCAACATGGAGGCCGATTCCAGCAATCGGCCAAAATTATCCTCACCATACATTCTGCCCGGGTTCAGCATTTGATCCAACAGGGAATACCTGAAGAGCCGATACCCTCAATTACTTGAAAGAATCGGCTCGGGGGGCACCTAGGTGGATAAAACACGAGGATATGAAGTGGAAGTGTCTTTCAAATGCCCAACAGTCCAAGATATTCTTTGATGGTGGGTATTGAAGTATGGGGGCCGATACATGAATCGGCCGTAAAAAATTCAAATTTTTTAAAGACCGGCCCAACTTCTTTTTGCAAGTATTTGAGTCCGCAATATCAGCTGGGGCAAGTTTGAGGGATCACAACCCTGACCAATACCAAGAACAGCATGGACGTGCAGATCAGGTTAAGGATGGGTTGCATCAATCCGCCAAAGGAAAGGAGCCGATCTGATCAGCAAGGCGCAAGAAGTGGACTGGAAAGCTCGGGGGGCAGCTCACCCCGAAGGTTCTCCGCTCTGGGGAGCCGATTTTGTTGAAATCGGCTGGCTCTGCATTATGACTTGGAAGCTGATGGTGGCACATTTGGTTGGCTCAAGGCTCGGGGGGCAACTGACTGCGTAGATATTATATTCTTAAGAAGCCGATTGAGATTTCATCGGCTGGCCCTCCATCATAATCTTCTTCAAGGGGATTGGGCAGGTTTGAAGAATATCACTGAAGAGATTATCACTGAATATCTGAATATCCAGAGGTCTCGGCTTCAGCGCCAAGTCGTTTCCAAGCAGCGGTTCCGGGGCTCTCTTAAAGGCGTTGATCTTCCACATTGTCCACCGTAACTCAAGGGCATCAGCTGAAGAAATGAAGGGCTGATGCGTTAGCATCGGCTTATTAGACATTGACCAAGTTCACGGTCACTCCCGAGTCGAAAAGTGAAGGGCGGATTATGGGGAACCGATGCGTTGCCATCGGCTCATTGAACCTTGACCGAGTTGACAATCGGCTAAATTAGCATAAAAAGGAATCGGCAAAATCAAATTGGGGAAATTCTTCATTAATAAACAGGATTTCTTACAAAGAAAGAGCCGATTGCTCAAAGAAGGAGGAACAAAAGAAGGGTCTGTTGACCAATCTACTACTACTAGGCCTACACTAGTAGATCCTGGTCTACGGGCCATCGCTACCCTCGTCGTCATCCTCGGAGCTCTCATCGGCACTACTGCCGGTGGGCTCCTCGTCGCTGCTCCCGTAGCCCTCTACGGGAGCTTCATCCTCCTCTTCATCATCGCTGTCGTCGTCGTCCCACCACATGCGGAGGCGTTTTGCTGGCGGGTAGCCCTCGAGGGAGTCGTCGTCGTCTTCTTCCTCCTCCTCTTCAGAGGAGGGGCAGCCGTCCCAGGGGAACAAATCATCCTCGCTTTCCGATTCCAGTTCCCCATCGGCGAGGAACTGGAGATCTTCATCCCCGCTGGTCAAGGACTTGTCGTCATCGGACCAGACGGAGGAGGCGTGGTCTTCCTGGTCCCATTCTTCTGGTGCGCGTATGTCCTCCGGCGTCTCGCGGGAGGAGGAAGACCCATAGGAAAGACCGGAAGAGGAAGAGGAGGAAGAAGACATGGTGGCGCAGAGGGTTTTTTGGGTGCTAATGCAAAGAGGATGAGGGAGAAGCAAACTGTTTGGAACGGTTAAATAAAAGGGGATATAGTGGAGATTCAATGCCACAGCAGTTTCCGAGGAGGTGGTACCCAACAAAAAAATTTTTGTCAGGCCACGCGGAGAAGTGGAGGAGGCAAGGCATCATGATGAAGGATTCTGCGGCGGTTTCTGCTCTGCCACGACATGACCCGACGAAGAAGAAGCAGAGTGATTTTGGAAATGTCATTTCCAAAACCAGGGGGGCATGTGTTATCACCAGAATTTGACCGGATCAGAGGTGGGCCGCGATTGGAGATGGGCTTGAAGGATATACATAAAAGAAATACATGAATCGGCCTTGTGTATCATATTTGGGCTAGTTTGCCCGTGTATCTGTAACATAGTAGGATACGTGTCGTTTAGAAGTTAGAGTTTAACCCGTGCACGGTTAGGTGCACGCCTGAATTAGAAAGTCCCCCGGACTATAAATATGTATCTAGGGTTTATGAAATAAACAACAATCAACGTTCACCACAAACCAATCTCGGCGCATCGCCAACTCCCCCGTCTCGATGGTTTCTTCCGGGTAAGCACCATGCTGCCTAGATCGCATCTTGCGATCTAGGCAGCACATGTTTATTCGTCATTCATGCGTTGCTCGTACTGAAGCCTTTTTGATGGCGAGCAACGTAGTTATCATAGGTGTTTTAGGGTTAGCATTGTTCTTCGTATCATATGCTATCGTCGTGCAACCCTTAGGCATCTAGCCGCCCTTACGCCTGTCACGGGTGTAAGGGCGGCACCCCGCTTGATCATTGTTTAGTAGATCCGATCCGTTATGATTGCTCTTTGTTTAATATCTGCATTGTTAGGCCTTACAAACGGGTCAAAGGATCCAGTGGCGCGTAGGGTGTAGTTTGCTAGCCCTAGACAGGATGTTCCGAGGATCAACCTCGTGTTGGTTTTTAGGCCTTGTCTAGGGTCGGTTTACGATCACCGTGCGTGGCCGCAAGGCTCGATCACGAGTAGGATGTTCCGATTATGCGGTGAAAACCCCAAATCGTAGTAGGTTGCTTCAGCTTTATCTTGATCAAGCAGGACCACCATCTGATCGTACACCTCGTACGTATCATGGGTGGATAGGCTCTTTTAGCCGATTCACAGGACAACCTGAGAGCCGATCGAGGCTCGTATTTAACGTTTACGTGTATGCCATGCAGGAAACTAAGCGAGGCATCATCCAACACCTTCCCGACCAGGTATAGGTCAGGTGGCACGCCCTTGCATCAGCATCGGACGTGCGTGCAGAAGGCTTTGCGGGCCGTCGCTCGGAGGGACCAGGGCCAGCCGCAGTCCTGGGAGATTCCCGGCTCTACGGTGTTGCCCGTCGCTGCCCGCCGGTGGGTTTCTGACCGCAACAGGAACATAAGAAATTATCGATACGTCGGAGACGTATCAGCATCCCCAAGCTTAGTTCTGCTCGTCCCGAGTAGGTAAACGATAACAAAGATAATTTCTGGAGTGACATGCCATCATAACCTTGATCATACTATTTGTAAACATATGTAATGAATGCAGCGATCAAAACAATGGTAATGACATGAGTAAACAACTCGAATCATAAAGCAAAGAATTTTCATGAATAGTACTTAAAGACAAGCATCAATAAGTCTTGCATAAGAGTTAACTCATAAAGTAATAAATCAAAGTAAAGGTATTGAAGCAACACAAAGGAAGATTAAGTTTCAGCTCTTGCTTTCAACTTGTAACATGTATATCTCATGGATAATTGTCAACATAGAGTAATATAACAAGTGCAATATGCAAGTATGTAGGAATCAATGCACAGTTCACACAAGTGTTTGCTTCTTGAGGTGGAGAGAGATAGGTGAACTGACTCAACCTTAAAAGTAAAAGAAAGGTCCTTCAATGAGGAAAGCATCGATTGCTATATTTGTGCTAGAGCTTTTATTTTGAAAACATGAAACAATTTTGTCAACGGTAGTAATAAAGCATATGAGTTATGTAAATTATATCTTACAAGTTGCAAGCCTCATGCATAGTATACTAATAGTGCCCGCACCTTGTCCTAATTAGCTTGGACTACCGGATCATCGCAATACACATGTTTTAACCAAGTGTCACAATGGGGTACCTCCATGCCGCTCGTATAAAGGTCTAAGGAGAAAGCACACATTTTGGATTTCTCGCTTTTGATTATTCTCAACTTAGACATCCATACCGGGACAACATGGACAACAGATAATGGACTCCTCTTTAATGCATAAGCATGTGGCAACAATTATTATTCTCATATGAGATTGAGGATATATGTCCAAAACCGAAACTTCCACCATGAATCATGGCTTTAGTTAGCGGCCCAATGTTCTTCTCTAACAATATGTATGCTCCAACCATTAAGGTGGTAGATCTCTCTTACTTCAGACAAGACGGACATGCATAGAAACTCACATGATATTCAACAAAGAATAGTTGATGGCGTCCCCAGAAACATCGTTATCGCACAACAAGCAACTTAATATTTGTCCCATGAGCTATATATTGTAAAGACGAATGATGGAAATTTTAAAGGTAGCACTCAAGCAATTTACTTTGGAATGGCGGAGAAATACCATGTAGTAGGTAGGTATGGTGGACACAAATGGCATAGTGGTTGGCTCAAGGATTTTGGATGCATGAGAAGTATTCCCTCTCGATACAAGGTTTAGGCTAGCAAGGTTTATTTGAAACAAACACAAGGATGAACGGTGCAGCAAAACTCACATAAAAGACATATTGTAAACATTATAAGACTCTACACCGTCTTCCTTGTTGTTCAAAACTCAATACTAGATATTATCTAGACTTTAGAGAGACCAAATATGCAAACCAAATTAGCAAGCTCTAAGTGTTTCTTCATTAATGGGTGCAAAGTATATGATGCAAGAGCTTAAACATGAGCACAACAATTGCCAAGTATCAAATTATTCAAGACATTTTAGAATTACTACATGTAGCATTTCCCGATTCCAACCATATAACAATTTAACGAAGAAGATTCAACCTTCGCCATGAATACTATGAGTAAAGCCTAAGGACATATTTGTCCATATGCAACAGCGGAGCGTGTCTCTCTCCCACACAATGAATGCTAGGATCTATTTTATTCAAACAAAAACAAAAAACAAAAACAAACCGACGCTCCAAGCAAAGTACATAAGATGTGACGGAATAAAAATATAGTTTCAGGGGAGGAACCTGATAATGTTGTCGATGAAGAAGGGGATTCCTTGGGCATCCCCAAGCTTAGACGCTTGAGTCTTCTTAAAATATGCAGGGGTGAACCACCGGGGCATCCCCAAGCTTAGAGCTTTCACTCTCCTTGATCATATTGCATCATACTCCTCTCTTGATCCTTGAAAACTTCTTCCACACCAAACTCGAAACAACTCATTAGAGGGTTAGTGTACAATAAAAGTTAACATGTTCAGAGGTGACACAATCATTCTTAATACTTCTGGACATTGCATAAAACTACTGGACATTAATGGATCAAAGAAATTCATCCAACATAGCAAAAGAGGCAATGCGAAATAAAAGGCAGAATCTGTCAAAACAGAACAGTCCGTAAAGATGGATTTTATTGAGGCACCAGACTTGCTCAAATGAAAATGCCCAAATTGAATGAAAGTTGCGTACATATCTGAGGATCACGCACGTAAATTGGAATATTTTTCTGAGCTACCTACAGAGAGGCAGGTCGAAATTCGTGACAGCAAAGAAATCTGTTACTCCGCAGTAATCCAAATCTAGTATTCACTTTACTATCAAAGACTTTACTTGGCACAACAAAACACAAAACTAAGATAAGGAGAGGTTGCTACAGTAGTAAAAAACTTCCAAGACTCAAATATAAAACAAAAATACTGTAGTAAAAACATGGGTTGTCTCCCATAAGCGCTTTTCTTTAACGCCTTTCAGCTAGGCGTAGAAAGTGTGTATCAAGTATTATCAAGAGATGAAGCATCTTCAGCGGGGTTTGGAGTTTTCTCAACCTGTGTGCATAGTATATTAGATACATAAGTTTTAGTGGCTCCCTTTTCATTAGTCTTGGGCTTGCTACTCTCATCAAACAAATTTTCAGGAACAAGCCAAGCATAGTTATTTTCTAACGCTTCATTCATCGCTAGGAGCTTACATGGTATTGGTGCTTTGAGCTCCCCACCATCATTAATGTTATTAGTGTACCTTACTCTCTCCATGTCCATCTTTTCAAGGATACTAACAAAATTGGTATAAGAACCAAGCATCTTATATTTGATAAAGACCTTTCTAGCCTCTCTCGCTATACTACCAAATTCTCTAAGAAGGGTTTCTAAAACAAAATCTTTCTTTTCCCCTTCTTCCATATCACCGAGTGTAAGAAACATGTGTTGGATTATAGGATTGAGATTAACAAATTTAGTTTCCAACATGCGAACTAAAGCAGCAGCAACAATTTCATAAGTAGGAGCAAGTTCTACCAAGTGTCTATCTTCAAAATCTTCAACGGTACTAACATGATTGAAAAATTCTTCTATATTGTTTCTCCCAACTATAGACCCACGTCCTACCGGTATGTCTTTTACGGTAAAATTAAAAGGAAACATGATGAATCAAGTAAAGTAAATGCAAGTAACTAATTTTTTTGTGTTTTTGATATAGAGTGCAAGACAGTAAATAAAGTAAAGCTAGCAACTAATTTTTTTTTGTGTTTTGATATAAGTGCAGCAAACAAAGTAGTAAATAAAATAAAGCAAGACAAAAACAAAGTAAAGAGATTGGGAAGTGGAGACTCCCCTTGCAGCGTGTCTTGATCTCCCCGGCAACGGCGCCAGAAAACAGTTGCTGGCGTGTAGTTGACGTGGGAGTTAGAAATCTTTGTGGAGTAACTTTTCCTCAGTTCCCCGGCAATGGCGCCAGAAAACAGTCTTGATGCGTGCAGTTGACACACGTCCGTTGGGAACCCCAAGAGGAAGGTGTGATGCAGACAGTAGTAAGTTTTCCCTCAGAAAGAAACCAAGGTTTATCGAACCAGGAGGAGCCAAGAAGCACGTTGAAGGTTGATGGTGGCGGAATGTAATGCGGCGCAACACCGGGGATTCCGGCGCCAACGTGGAACCTGCACAACACAACCAAAGTACTTTGTCCCAACGAAACAAGTGAGGTTGTCAATCTCACCGGCTTGCCGTAACAAAGGATTAACCGTATTGTGTGGAAGATGATTGTTTGCAGAAAACGTAGAAACAAGTATTGCAAGTAGATTGTATGCGATGTAAAGAATAGGACCGGGGTCCACAGCTCACTAGAGGTGTCTCTCCCATAAGATAAAAGCATGTTGGGTGAACAAATTACAATCGGGCAATTGACAAATAGAGAGGGCATAACAATGCACATACATGACATGATAAATATAGTGAGATTTAATTGGGCATTACGACAAAGTACATAGACCGCTATCCAGCATGCATCTATGCCTAAAAAGTCCACCTTCAAGTTATCATCCGAACCCCTTCCAAGCATTAAGTTGCAAAACAACAGTACAATTGCATTAAGTATGGTGCGTAATGTAATCAATAACTACATCCTTAGACATAGCATCAATGTTTTATCCCTAGTGGCAACAAGACATCCACAACCTTAGAACTTTCTCATCACCTGTCCCAGATTTAATGGAGGCATGAACCCACTATCGAGCATAAATACTCCCTCTTGGAGTTAAGAGCAAAAACTTGGCCAGAGCCTCTACTAATAACGGAGAGCATGCAAGATCATAAACAACACATAGGTACTAACTTGATAATTAACATAACATAGTATTCTCTATCCATCGGATCCCGACAAACACAACATATAGAATTACAGATAGATGATCTTGATCATGTTAGGCAGCTCACAAGATCCAACAATGAAGCACAATGAGGAGAAGACAACCATCTAGCTACCGCTATGGACCCATAGTCCAGGGGTGAACTACTCACTCATCACTCCCGAGGCGACCATGGCGGTGAAGAGTCCTCCGGGAGATGATTCCCCTCTCCGGCAGGGTGCCGGAGGAGATCTCCGTAATCCCCCGAGATGGGATTGGCGGCGGCGTCTCGAAGGTTTTCGTATGGCGCTCTCGAACGGGGCAGTGTCAAGGGCAGTAGCGGGCGCACGAGGGGCCCACACCATAGGTCGGTCGCGGCCAGGCCCGGGCCGCGCCGCCCGGTGTGTCGGCCACCTCGTGGCCCCACTTCGACTCTCCTTCGGTCTTCCGGAAGCTTCGTGGCAAAATAGGACCCCGGGCGTTGATTTCGTCCAATTCCGAGAATATTTCTTTACTAGGATTTCCGAAACCAAAAACAGCGAGTAAAACAAAGAATCGGCACTTCGGCATCTTGTTAATAGGTTAGTTCCGGAAAATGCACGAATATGACATATAAGTGTGCATAAAACATGTAGATATCATCAATAATGTAGCATGGAACATAAGAAATTATCGATACGTCGGAGACGTATC
>NC_061510.1:286668586-286687994 GCF_022539505.1 Lolium rigidum
CCATCCGGCCCAACCCGGAGTAGGATGATCCGATTATGTGGTGAAAACCCTAAATCGTCGTAGATCTCATTAGCTTCATCTTGATCAGCAGTGACCACCGGGTATTCGTACACCCCGTACGGATCATGGGTGGATCGGCTCTTTGAGCCGATTCACGAGATAACCCGAGAGCCGATCGAGGCTCGTATTTAACGTTTACGTGTATGCCCCGCAGGAAACTAAGCGAGGCAATCTCATCACCTTCCCGACCAGGTATAGGTCAGGTGGCACGCCCTTGCACTTCGCAACGCCGCGTGTGACCAGAAGAGCATTGCGGGCCGTCGCTCGGAGGGGTCTCAGCCAGCCGCAGCTCTAGGCTCCCCCCGGCTCTACAGTGTTGACAAGGCCGCTGCCCGCCGGTGGGTTTTGGCAGTCAACAGTTTCTTACTGAGGGAAACTTGCCGCTGTGCGCATCACACCTTCCTCTTGGGGTTCCCAACGGACGTGTCAACTACACGCATCAGGCCACGCGGCCATGCAAGACGAGACGCGTCCCTGCGTCGCCTGGGAAAACATGGATGCCATTAACGTCGCTTGACCAAAGGTAGGCGACGGGGTTTTAGGCTTCCGAGCTGCTGACGCGTCGGGCCCGCGTCGGTTCGCCTCGCTTTTCGTTGTGTCCGGCGTACCCGGTGCGTCCCCTGTGGGACGGGGACGGGCTCGAGGCGCCGGACACCGTATCAGGACGCGCCGGACAAAAATGGGCTTTGGGGGACGCGACTGGAACACATTTTTTGTCCGGCGCGCCCCAAATCCCTTTGGAGGACGCTTTGGGGGACGCGGCTGGAGATGCTCTTACGTGGCATGTTCTAGCAAGCACACCATGCGGCTGCTACCAGTCTTACTCTCCCTGTCCCTCCTGGTGGGCGCTGCGGCGGCCAGGAAGACGACGACGCATCTCAACTTCTACTTGCATGACATCGTGACGGCGGTGCCGTCGAGACCAGAGACGGCGGTGCGCGTCGCCAGGGGCGTGACGCCGCTGCCCGTCGACCCCACCAAACGCTTCGGCGACATGTACGTCATCGACGACCCTCTGACGGAGGGACCCGACGCGGCGTCCCCAGCCGTCGGCACAGCGCAGGGGTTCTACATCCTCGCGTCGCGGACCGACATTGCGCTGCTGTTCACCGTCAACCTGGTGTTCACGGCTGGGCCGCACAAGGGCAGCACCATCGCTGTGCACGGAAGGGACGCCGTCTTCGACCCCGTTAGGCTTCGTTCGGTTAGTCCCTACCCCGCCGGGTTCGCGGCCCAACCCCCGTGGATAGGCCGGGATAAAAACGGCCGGGGAGTAAACCTCGTCAGCCCGTTAGGCGCGTTCGGTTAGCCCCGCCCGGGCTGAGTTCCCGGCCCAAACCCCGCCAAACTTGTCGATTACACGGTGGAGAAAATAATCGTCTGTCTACCCGTGGAATCTACCCCGAGCCGGTACGAGAAAACGCGAGCCTTTCTCCCCCACCCCTCTCGTGATTTGGGGAGGCAACAACTGCGGCGGCCGGCGGCGCCCTCGGGGACGGAGAGGTCGGCGGCGCCCTCGGGTACGGAGAGGTCGGCGGCGCCCTCGGGTACGGAGAGGTCGGCGGCGCCCTCGGGTACGGAGAGGTCGGAGGCTGCGGAACCAACTGGACGCGAGTTCCTCCCCTAGTCTCGGCGCCCTTGCTCAAAACCGACGCCGCCATGGAGCTCGGAGCCTCGGACTGAAGCCCTGGCCGCTCGCTGCTTGATTTTTCATTGTGTATTGTTGCTTGCTTTTCCTACCCTCTGTGTTTCCTGATTTTGCTTCTGGGAAGAGGGGATTAACCGAATGTGCAATAGGAGCATGGATTTACAGGGAATATGGAGATAGGGGTTAGGGAGGATTAGGGTGATGATTGGGGTTCACCCAAATCCCTGCAGGGTTCAGATCCGAGGTGTATCTGACCCTCTGCAACCGAACGAGGCCTTAGGGAGCTGCCGGTCGTTGGCGGAACCGGCGTGTTCCGCGGAGCCACGGGGTACGGCCTTTTCCAGACATACTATTCCGTAGATAACGCCACCTTCAACGCGGTGCTCCAAGTCGACATGTACGTGAGCGCGCGTGTAGGTGCACCTCATTAATATGCTTCCATTGTTCCATGCATGTGTGTGTGCTGGTTCATACTGTACCATGATGTATGTTTATCAGTCACGGTTATCTGTTAATTCCTCCACTATTGCGTTCATGAATAAAATGAAAAAATTGTGGTTCTTAAACGTTGATTAGAGTGTACTATAAGAGAGATCGATCTTTCTTATTCCTTCTAAAAAAGACACAAATGAGTAACAAATCTTAGTGCATATACTTTGTAACCGTCATTTCTTCCAAGAATGTTGGGTTTTTCATCAACCACTACAGGAAATGCACAAGGCCTCGACGGCCAAATCCTTTGCTGATGGCTTTTTGTCGGGGCCGTCGGCATAGGACCCGGTCCTGGCAGGCCACCAACATGACCGTCGGCATAGGGAGTACTGTGCCGACGGTCACCGGGGGACGTGTGGCCCCGGGGACTCCGTCGTGACGGCAGGCAACGACGTTAGCCTATGCTAATGGCAAAGCCATCGGCACATTTTTTTTTTCTCTTCAGCCCTATGTCGACGGCAAAGTCATCGATACATTTTTTATTATTATTTTCAGCCCTCCGTTTTTTCCTTTTTTTTTGGCTCCATCCCCCCCCCCCCCGAATCCCCCTTTTTGGAGAAATATAAGAAAATTTTACAAATTTTTAAAAATAAAATCTTTTGTGATAACCATGTATTATGTGCTCTAGTTGTTAGAAAAATTAAAAACATAATTTTTTTATACATTATGCAAAATGGCGTCATGCTTCGGTAAAACGGTTTTTCTGGTTGCATAGGATTTCCGATGAAAACATTTTTATATGAAAATGTATCTACAGAAAAAGTTACATCCGATTTCAACCGCCTACGGCTGTTTTTCGATTTTTAGATTCTTCAAAATCAAAAAGTAAATACGAGTTTTTCTAGGTTTTAGATTTTGATGAAAAAAATAAAATAAAAGTATTTTATTATTTCATGATTTATTATTAAAAAAATGGTTCTTTAGTCAAATATTTGTTCGGAATTCAAATAATAAATAAGTGTGATGTCATGGCTCAAGCGTTAATAGGATTGATAGGGTACTATTGTCAACAAAAAATAACTCTTCTGCTAGAAGCTCATCCAAAAGGAACGAAAAAGTTAAGCGCGTTGGGTGGCCAAGTGCAAAGTTTGACTATTAATAAATAATTCGATGTGATATTAAACATGTTTAGAGATTAAACCGTCAAACAATTCAGAAAAATGCCTCCAAAAAGAATTTGAAAAAAAAAAGATTTTTTTTAATGATGCACCTGGACCTTCATGGCCTAACAGTCGTTAGGCCTCCGCGGGACCCACCTGGGGGCTTTCCCGACGAACAAATAGGCTGTGCCGAGCTAGTATTGTGTCGACGACCTTTTGCCTATGCTGACGACTTCTGGCTGTCGGCACCTTGACTGGGTGTTGTAGTGAACCCTGTTGTACCTGAGTGATACAATATCATGTTATAAACTTATAATCCATTTTCACCCCCACACCCACCTAGAAAGGCACACAGCAGTTGTATTATGATGTAATTCGGGGAACGCCCGACACCTAATACAAGGTACAAGATGTACAAGAGGCTACGTATAAATATAGCCTAACACCCTCTCTCAATCTTTAGCTATGGTCTAAAGTACTTAGCAAGTTAAGATTGCGTCGACAACCCTTAAATTAAAGTATTAGCAACGGCTTCATGAAGATTTTAGCAAGTTGATCTTTGGAGGACATGAATTTGATTTGGAGTAGCTTCTTTGCATCATGCTTTTCTCACAAAATGTCGATGTGTTTCATTCGGGCATAGAATGCCGCATTTGAAGAAAGGTGTGTAGCACCGATGTTATCACACCACATAACCAAAGCGTGACTTTGAGAGATCACCAACTCTGTAAGCAAAAGTTGTACCCAAATGCGTTCAGATGTGGCATTAGCAACATTATGCACCACGACCGAAGTTAGTGTAAAAAAATGTTTGTTAAAATACGTCAAGATCCACTTTCAAAGATTTCAACGAGACCAACACAACTATGAAATCAGATAGTTATTTGCACAATTCGTTCAAAATTTATTTTGATTCTTATACTTACATCTATAAAGGAAAAACGAGAAAACAAACATACATTCACAGCGTACCTAATCACGGTAGCCAAGACCTGTGATTGGATCGAGTGCTGATAGGTGTCCAGAGTTTGCATGCGAATCGATCGCGTGAAGAACTAGGCTACCTAGCTAGATCGTACGGGAGAAGACAAGAGCGCTGGTGTGATGCAGTCCACCATCACCACGTGTTGACATGAGATTGAATAAGGATGGAATCGTGACGCTGTCTCCCCATGCCACTTGGTACCAGCAGCAAAAAAGCAGGTCGTATTTCATAGAAGCACGCCTTGACGACAACATTTCGGCGCCGAAAGGCCTTCTCCGATAAGCAGCACCCGTTCATGGAGGCGGGGCTGCTAACCATCGAGATAGAGGAGGAGGACACCGACATCGCAGCCATTGGGATTAGGTTTTAGGTTGTGTTTAGGAATAACTTCAGTGTGTTGTTGCGTCTATTCATGTGTGCGTTCATGTGTTTTTGTCGAAGAATTCAGTGTTTCAGTCTATCCCGAGAAATTTAGTGTTTGTCGCGATCGAACGTGTTGGTTTAAATAAATAGGTGACATGGAATCAAACATCTCATGTACCAAACTTTATTATTCCCTTCATCTAAAAATAGCCGTCTCAACTTTATCTGTATCTATAACTAAAATACATTTCATACAGACGTTTCTAAACATACCACATAACCTTTGTTTCTAAACAAACATTTCAACCGTGATATTATAGGAGCATATCACATAGCCTTGGCAGGAACCCTCTTTCTAGGGGGAGCTTGCCCTGAACATCACCAAGGTCATCTCGTATAATCTTATACTGCAGTGCAGTGCATACCGGGCATGCTTCCAAATTTTCGTACTCATCACCGTGGTAGAGGATGCAATCATTAATGCATGCATATATCTTCTGCACCTCTAATCCTAGATAGCAGAGAACCTTCTTTACTTTATACGTATTGTCAGGCAATTCGTTATTCTTTGAAAGGTTCTTCTTCATTATTTTAACTAACTTCTTAAATACCTTGTCACATAAACCAGTCTCTGCCTTCCATTGCTACAATTTCAGTGTGTTACCGAGCTTTGTGATGCCATCTTCGCAGTTTGGATACAACTTTTTTTGTGATCCTCTAACATCCCCTTTAACTTCCGCTTCTCGTTTGCACTTTCTGCTTCTTTGTGTGCATCAGCGAGGTCCGACGAAGATCACCAGCGGGCTCATCTGACGCCTCTTCATTTTCAGCTTCCCCCGCCTCTTCATTTTCAGCTTCCCCCGCCTCTTCATCTTCAGCTTCCCCTAATGCAGTATCACCGTATTCAGGGTACATATCATTATCCTCTTCTTCTTTTTCTTTGTCTTCCATCATAACCCCTCTTACTTCGTGCTTGGTCCAACAATTATAGCTGGGCATGAAAATTTTCCGAAGCAGCTGGGAGTGAAGGACTTTCCATGAAGAGTATTTCTTTAAGTTCCGATAGTCAACACATGGACAACACATAAAACCACCCGCCCGTTGGTTTTCCTCAGCCACACGGATAAAATCTTTCAGGCCCGCAGTAAACTCGTTAAGGCGTCGGTCAACGTACATCCATTGCCATCGGTTCATCTGCATCATATAATTAAGTTTATCAAAAACCATTACAGAACATCATAAATAGTGAAATGACCACTGTACAAATGAAAGGGTAAAGATGCTAACCTCGATCGAGAAGGAATGAAAGAGTAGAAGGCTTAAGTGTCGCTCGAGCACTTCATATCATTTTTGTTTTGTGTGAAATGAAGTGGCATCATTCTCTCAGGTAAGGCTAGACATACAGGCCGAGTTTTTGGCTCGGCCCGAGCTTTTCACAGCTCGGCCCGAGTTGAGCTCAGCCGTGGAAGTAGTGGACCGAGTCGAGCCCAAAAGTTGGCCCGCCGCGAGCTTTTGGCCCGCCAGGCTCGGCTCGGGCCAGCCCGAAAGCTCGTCAATTTTTTTTTTGTGATTTCAAAAAAGATTAAAGGGAAAGATGTGATGATTTCTGGACCGTGAGGAATCAAGAGAGGGGTATGGCACGTTGTGCTTCCTCATATCGCTTCGTTCTCCAACCAACAGAGCCCCACTGTTGGCTTTCTCCTCCTCGCTGCATCCTGCCGCCACCACAGATCGATCCTTGCTCCCGCCGCCGCACAACGAGGTCTCCCGCACCTTCCTATCCGTGCTGCTGCTTCTTATTCGTCGCGGCCTCTGCCTGCTGTTGCGGGCTAAGCCGCTGTCGTCCACTGTAAGGGTATATTGCCCCTATGTGTGGTTTTGGTAATCAATGACAACCCCTATGGACTAATGTTTTTATTGAGTTTATATGAAGGAATATTCCATAGGTACTACTTGTACTCCATGTGTTGGATTCAAGTATGGATGCCATGAAGATAAAGATATACCTTGTGTATTGGCATCAAGATCATCGGTTTGAAGATAAATATGTGATATGATCAACAAGAAGAAATGAAGATGGAGTTCTTATGTGGAACTCAATATTAGCCATGCTCTATCTTAAGTGAGTATGAGAAGATACAAGGTTGAGTTGGGCAAGTTCAAGATGAGCATCTCAAGTGGATCACATGCTTGAAGCTTGCCGTCCGTTGGTGATAATGGACATGTGAAGATGTACATCTATGGAGCTTTCCCATCATGGTGTATGGGGGAGCATTTGTGAGTCTTCATGAAGCAACGATGATCAAGTTGAGGCATACCGGCTTGTATGGAGCTTGAAGAGCTATCATCAAGATCAAGCGGGATGCGCAAGGCAAAGGTATGACTTTGCTAGGTTTTTCCTTTTACCGGTCTCAAGGTGGTTGATGGGAGACCGGATTATAGGATACATAGCCGCACTATTAAGAGGGGCTTTCGGTTGGGTAACTTGATCACATCGTCTTAGGGAGCTCAATCCTTTGCATATCCTTATTGCTTCTTGGTGTTTATCTGTGTGAGGTTCTTGAGCTTGTTGCTAGCTTTACAACAAGCCCAAGTTCATCGAAAACGGAATCCGCATGCATCTTCTATTGTGTTTTCGAGTTTGGACGTCTTCACCGGTTCTTGACGGTGTGAGACTCCCTCTCTAAAATCATCTTCTATTGTGTTTTCGAGTTTGGACGTCTTCACCGGTTTTTGTTGGGGTTCTATTCGTCGTTATCTTTCCAACAAAATTGGTTTCATGCGAATCGGAGTTCGGGAGCAATAGTTATTAAAGAAAAAGGAAAGAGGAGAAAAGAATAAAAAGGAAAAAGAGAAAAAAGGGAGGGAGCCGGCCGGCCGACCGGCCCAGCCTCCGGCCCACCCGGTCCGCGACCGGGTCCGGCGCTGGTGCCATCCGGACCGGCTCCAGGGGCCTTTTGGCCCAAGACCGGCCGCAGGCCCGGTCCGTGACCGGCCTGCCCGGCGCACCTTCCGGCCCGACCGACTGCCCCGCCGGGCCGTCTTTCCCCCACGCGGCCCACAGCCTGGCCAGCTCCCCCGCGCGGCCTGGCCTATCCGTCGCCTGTGCGGCGCGCTGCTCCGCCCGGCTGCCGGTCCGGCTGGGCCGGATCCCAGACCGGCCAGTCCGGCCTCAGCCCCGGTCAGCCGGCTGGGCCACCGACTGGGCCGTTTTTCTGACTGTTTTTTCTGCCCGATTTTCTGTCTTTTTCCCCCAACAGCTATTTTTTCCCTTTAGCTATAAATAGGCTTCTTCCACCTTGGGCAAAAGTAGTTCTTCCCATTCTCTCACCTCCATTGTTCCATTTTGAAGAACTTGCTCTCCCCTTTGATTCCTCCAACCATTCTTGCTCATTCTTGAGGATTTGAGAGAGGAGATCTAGATCTACACTTCCACCAAACCGTTTCTTATCTAAGTGAGGGAATCTCTTGGGATCTAGATCTTGGAGTCTTCGGTTGACTTTCCCCCTTGTTCTTCCTCTCCAATCTCATCCTAGCATTCGTTGCTTTGGTGGGATTTGAGTGTGAAGGACTTGAACACCTCCGGTGTTCTTGCTTTGCATCATTGCATAGTGTTGAGCTCTCCACCACGATTAGTTCGAGTGAGAGACCGTGAGCTTGTTACTCTTGGAGGGAAACCTCCTAGTTGGCTTGGCGGTTGGTGCTCCGGTGATCTCTTCAAGAAGATTGTGAAGAGGCCCGGGCTTCTCCTTCGTGGAGATTGTGAAGTGGTTGTGGAGCTTGCCATCTCCGGAGCGGAGGAAAAGCTAACCATAAGGAAAGGGCCATTATCCTTCGTGGGTGTGGTTCGGAGAATAGGGTGAGCCTTCGTGGCGCGGGGAATCCTTCGTGGGACCTCCACTCCTCCAAACGTGACGTACCTTGTTGCAAAGCAAGGGAACACGGGAATACATCCTCGTCTCCGCGTGCCTCGGTTATTTCTATACCCGAGCTCTCTTTTCTTGTGATAGCCATCGTGCTTGAAGTACATATATCTTGCTATCACTTGTGCTACATATATCTTGTGCCTATCTTGCTTAGCTCTAGTTGCTATTGTTAAACTTAGTTGAGCTTAGCATATTTAGGGTTTGTGCTTGTAAACTAAACGATAGTTTAATTCCGCATTCTTACAAGACAAATCCGCAAGAGTTTGTAATTCCCTATTCCCCCCCCCCCCCCCCTCTAGGCGACATCTCGATCTTTCATCCACGCCGCTCGGCTTTGCAACCACTCCGTCGTCCCTGCTCCGGCACGCAACCCTTGTGCATAGGAAAGAAAAAACAAACTAGCACACAACCCTCACACCTTCCACCAAGAAAAAACAGATGAGAGGGTTGGCTGGGCGAGGGGCATTTATAGGCAAAGGGGGCCTTTAGCACCGTTTCGTGCCACGAACCGGTGCCAAAGGGTTCATGTCCCGCACGAACCGGTGCTAAAGCTCGGCGAGTCCCTGCGACGTCCTGGCCATTCGAACCGGTGATAATGCACCTTTTAGTCTGGGTTCGTAGCCCAACAGATGCTAAAGCTCCGGCAGTTCTAGACATAAGTCTTGTTTCTACTAGTGGTATTTAGATAAAAGTGAGACACCTATTTTTAAACGAAAGGAATATATTTTTATGATACCCCTGCAGAGTTTTGGTCTTCATTTCGAGATCCCACGCTGGAAACCCAAACGTTCAAACAGGTCGTAAATCGAACGTCCGATCCAAGAGTTCTCGAGGTTTCCAAGTAAAAGAAGAACATAAATATTTTTAAACGAAAGGAATATATTTTTATGATACCCCTGCAGAGTTTTGGTCTTCATTTCGAGATCCCACGCTGGAAACCCAAACGTTCAAACAGGTCGTAAATCGAACGTCCGATCCAAGAGTTCTCGAGGTTTCCAAGTAAAAGAAGAACATAAATATTTCGTGCACACCTTTCACATGAACCTATCACTACCACTACCAAAACATACGGTCAGTACATGTCCGATGATAACAGCACCTGGGATCGGGAACTATCGTCCGCAACATATGAGGGATCAGTCTTATCGGATACCATGAACAGTTGGACACGCATCGATCGACAGCGCGCACACACGTACACGCGCTAGGTAATTTTCTTCGACATTTCATAGTCACCGTGCGTACGGCCCTGCAAGGAGAAAACTAGTGCACGTTTAACTTTCCGCCCGTCAAAATCTGTACATTTAAACACATGTGTGATGTGTGGCCATCACTGAGAAAAGGCTGAGAGCATTCTTTTTTTTTATTTCTTAAAACACATGCTATGTACAAACAATATGGACACATTCACCATGTCCCCACGCGCGCACTGACTTTGCAGAGTGCAGTTAACGAGAATGCCATCTTTCAAGATAAACAAGACGTATTCTATCAGAAGCTGTTATTGCCAAGAAAAAAAGTGTAGCATCAATAAATCCATTTGTAAAATAGCTCCATTGAGTTCATTGTTGGTTATGGAACCAATTCTAATAATTATAAAACCCATGTGCGATACAGAGGAATTGGCTATTCTTCTTTTGAAAATTTGTTGACCAAGAAAACTCAAGTTGCATAGATTATTTGGATCGCACCCAAGAAAATATTAATTAATTCCGTCTTAATGAGATAATCATGATGTCAATATTACGGTCTGATCTACGACCACCCTCCTAGTCATGCAACCAGAACTACTAATTGGCTGAAACATTCATGAGCAATGACGATCGAGAAAATGTTAAGAATAAATATATGGGTGGCCAGGTTTGCAATAGAGAGAGTTATCTGTGGTCGGGACGGTAAAGGTCGCTAGCGGGAGGTTAGGGATAAGCTTCTTTTTTTGAAAATAAAATAAATAAATAGCTATCGTGGACTTCCGTTGGATCTGCTTAATATACTACACCTAAAATATGTAGTAACATGTACCGTAAAGTATAGGGGTCGCCGTACCTAACATTGCCTTGAGTGTTGTTCTCGTCTGCTCCGCCACAGGGATAAAAAAAATAACAAGTATTCATATTCAATCATAACATTTCAATTAACATTTTGGATTTACTTATGTAAAAGAGGACAGTTTCTCACTGTCTGCGGAGATGCGAAGACAATCACATAACCAGAATATTTTTTGAACTTGTTATATTGTAGCACTTATTGATCTGATCATGTATGTTACTTCCTCCATTCCCGAAAATTCAATTCGCATCCCGGATGCATATGCTTCCTTCACAGAAAAAACTATTTCGATGTGTCGATTTTTTTTTTATAAAAATTGTACATGTACATTTCAACAATATATATGTGTTTCTCAAGTTTCGCGAGAAACTGCTATTTTTGTGATCTATGTAAAAAAGAGAAAGATTATCTTGTGAAAAGCCTTCTTTTTATTACCGAATTTTATCTTGTTTACACATGCCACTCGACAAGTCGATTTTTCATGAAACGAATTTGTGGACGCGTAGCACGTGAACATGTATGTGTGAATCTTTTTTCAAATTTTTTGATATTTCATAATATTTCTAAGATGCATTTAGAATAAAGGGACCATATGCTTCCATGAGCCAAAACACCACTCCCCATCCATCCCATAATATAAAATGCTTCGGCAATTCTAACTTGCCAAAACATCTTCGGTTGTAACGAGGGATTAACATTTAACACTTTGTGACGGATGCGATCTAGAGTTTGTTAGCTGTGAATTAATGGATGTTTGTGAATGAGTGCAGGTTGACCTATATATGCGCTATGAAGCTGTGTATGTGAACTTTTATTGCTGTGAAATATTTGTCACTATCCTGCAAGATGGTTACTATCCTGAAGAAATCATCGGTCGACAGGTACTTGGCATGTGTACCCAGGAAAAGCAGTGATACTTACCAATTCCGAGTGAACAATCCCTTAGAGTAACACATTAGAACATTTATTTGCTTGACATAGACAATTAGACATGTAACCTGCTGATTTAGCTCCACCGTCACTGGACGTATTTAACATACATATCATGCGGATACATATGTATGCAGCGAATCGATCTGTATAAACATGTATATCAGCAATATATATACTCCCTCCTATACATAATAGGTGATGTGGTTTTAGTTTAAATTTATCTAAATTTTAAACTAAAACAATTTTAAACTAAAACCACCATGATTATTATGGACAGGAGGAAGTAGCATTTATTTAGGGTCTATGTATATGTATAATACAATCAGGAGACACACGTGGTACATAATAATCACGCTCCAAGTGCAGATTATAAGCGCGAGCCGGCATGCCGCGCAAGGCTGTAAGCGGAGCGCGTCCATGGCTCGCGCCTAGTGCTGCACGTAGACGTTGAGCTCGACGACACCGCCATTGATGAGGTCGTATTGGTAGTTCCGGGAGAGCATGTATCCCCGCGCGAAACGGAACTGGCCGGTACCACCAACGATCACCGACTCGCGCACCTCGGTGTCCATGTCGATGCGGCCGTTCACCGCCACTGAGCTGCCGTTGTACTCGCCGGCCTCCATGAACAGGTGCAGGTGAAGGTCTGATACGATGCCGCCCTCTGACGCCCGCACGGCGAATCCCTGTGCCTTGCCGACGCGCGCGCTGCCTCTGTCGGGGCCCTCCGTCAGCGGGTCGTTCAGCACCACGATGTCGCCGAACTGCCGCGGCGACGTGGTCGCCGTGCTGTTGACGGGCGAGAGGGAGCGGCCGGAGACGACGCGCAAGGCGGTGGGGTTCGGGCCGGTGTAGAAATCGTCCATGTAGAAGTGGAGGTGAGTGGTGGTGGAGGCGGTGGCGCCGATGTGGGTGTCGTTGTAGGCTGCGGCGCCCAGGAGGAAGGCACAGCAGATGAGTAGAAAGTCCATGAGCATGCTACAGGTGATGGTTGTATGCTTGGTTACCAGCATACTGTGTGTGCGCTCTGAAAGTCGCTGCCTCCTGCTGGCAAGGTCTGGATGCCCTGGGTTTCGCGATATATATACTGCTAGGCTAGTCGATCTCTAGTTGGAATTGCCATTTTACAAGGGGAGCGCCTAAATCCCCAGGGCGATAAAACCCCCCAAATCCCCCGAGGCCAACACGTGTCTAGCTAGCCTCTCTAATCCCCTTTTCCTTCTATAAAGCAAAAAAAAAAATTATGCTATCGTTGCAAACTTAATTTCCGCATAAATTATGTTATCATGAAACAAACAAAGGGCCTCCCCTCTTTTGCTTCTATGCAGCAAAAATAGGGTTCGGCATCCACCAGACATAAACCTCGCCGGAGATTTTATAGTAAAACAAATTCTATCGTAACGAAATCGACCTTGGCTCCAAAAGACCTCACCAGAGACCTTGTAAAAAAATTATGCTTTTTTACGAGAACAAGGGAGAGACAGAAAGGTTAAGGGATACCGACCCGCAGATGGTGCATGCGAAATGGGGCGAAGTTGATATCACACCGTTGCTGTTACTCATCTTTCTCGAGATTCGGTTCAACATGGTCCCACAAGAAAAGAGAATATAAAACTGTCATGTGTGTAAAATCAACAGTACTCTTGGCAATACTGCATGTACCATCTAAACAAATTAATAAGGACTTTATAAATTCATCACGACATTTCGCAGGACTACATGAACCTGACACAGGGACTACATGAACCTGACACAGGGTCTACATGCGTAAATAATAGAGGACTCTATAGATCCAATTCACATAATATATTTTAAAATATTAAGTATTAGATTTATTTTGAAGAGTTCGTCGCCAGGAAGTCAAATATGCAAACAAAAACGGATTTGCATTTGTTACATAAAAGTTGTGTTTTCCACTTAGTAGTGTATTTAGAGAAGGGAATCTTCTCATAAAGGTAGGCACATGTACGAACCCTGCAGATATAAAGGTAAGCACGTGTACGAACCCCACAGATGGCCATCCATATACCATGCAACGCTTGTGATATCATATTGGGGCCATTTCGCATGCACCTAAGCATTTCCAAAGGGATACCACATGTTCTTTGCTACAATACCTTACCCAGACATCTTAGGCCCTATGCTAGCAATGAAAGTTCGAAAAACTCAAGATTGTCCCAGGTAATGGAAAAAATGTTTATACCCTCAATGGCAAGATCGCAATCCATGATCACCGGATCAACGACTTAAAGGACTACATTATCATGTTCAAGTACTAGATCTAGACCACCGCTTTACTTACTTTATGCATGTACATGCTAAGTCATTTGTAACCATGTGAACTTGCTAATACATTAAAATTATTGACCAAATCCTTTTAACTATAACGTTTCATGTTGCAGACTTCTCTTGAGAATAGTGAGGTACGATGTTAGGGTCATGAGTCTCCGCCACTTAGCATGTTTTGCCCGTGGCACTGAAGGAGACTCATTATGTTATTTGCTTTCCGTTGTTGAACTCTGTTTGTGTTAATCTAGCCATTTGGCTATGCAAGTTGTATTGAACTATTTTATTTCTACATCATGTGATGTAGTAGATTATAACATTTGTGTCATGATATTACATCTTGAACTATGTGTGCTAGTGAGTTGATCCAGAGATTAGCACTAAAAAGCATGGAGGCTTGACCCCTATTGGGCCTGGTTGCTTCAGAAACGCATGGGCGTAGCGGGTGATGCTAGTGAGCGCGGCCTTGTTGGGATCCTCGCCCTTAGGCTCCATCCCGCCGAAAATCTTAAAGTCACACAAGTCATGGAGAGCTAGATGAGGTGGCCGCGTCGTGAGAGCAGGAGCATGGGGAGACTGGCGACCCTCTCGCAGTGCAACCAAGCGACGGGTGGGAGTAGACACATGCGAGCTTCGATGCAGACGAATTCAGGAGAAGCCAAGTGTGGTTGCAACGGGATGCAATGACGATAGTCGGAAAGAGAGGCGACGACGGTGCACGCGAGTGAGCACACAACTTGAGGGTGTTAGTCATGGTGGAGGGAGGCCTGCCTCGTCAACACGTTCTTGAGCGGGACGACCTCGAGGCAGAAGTTATCGGCATCCAGCGTGATGCAGCTCCGCTCAAGGACGAAACTACATCATGGCCAAATTTTCCCCCAAGTGAACCAATGACCCGAGCCCGAGTGAAATCCATATATGATAAGGTGAATTCACTCCTTTCTACACTTGAACTCGACATAACCTTGGACAGAATGCTACCTCATACCTATGTCTATATGTCATTAGGTACCAATCTCGTCAAGGACCCGAAGGGAGCGTCAAGGAGCCGAGGAGGGGAAGAAGCCTCGTTGCTCATGAACAAGAAGGGAAGACCAAAGAAGAAGAAGGAGAAGGTGTAACATCTCCAAAATTTCAAAACAAACAAAAGGAATTTCACTTATGTAAAAAATTGGAGCCAACAAAATTTTTGGATTACTTTCTCTTATGTGCATAGTGTCCATACATGTGTGTGGGGTTTTTAACCTACATGTTTGATTTAAGTATTAAACAAGATCAAAACCCTAAAACCCTACCCTTTTCAAAACCCCAAGAGGAACAAATAAAAATAAAATAAAAGGTGGGACTGATGGCTGATACGTCCAAAACGTATGTACTTTCCCGAACACTTTTGCTATTGTTTTGCCTCTAATTTGTGTATTTTGGATGCAACTAACACGGACTAACGCTGTTTTCAGCAGAATTGCTCTAGTGTCTCGTTTTTGTGCAGAAATCCAACTTTCAGGAAAATCCTCGGAATTTATGCGGAAAGTCCTATTTTCCCAGAATATTGACGAATCCAGAAGGGCAAGCCAGGTGGGGGCCCGAGGGCCCCACACACTAGGGCCGCGCGCCCCAGGAGGGGGGCGCGCGGCCCTAGTGTGTGGCGGCCTCGGCTGGCCCCCGACGCCCTCCTTCGGACTACTTATTGCCTTCGACCTAAAAACGCACAGGAAGAAGTCGAAATCGCCAGAAACCATCCAGTACGCCGCCACCGTCGCGAAACTCCGTCTCGGGACCAGAAACTCCGTTCTGGCACTCCGCCGGGACGAGGAATTGGAGGAGATCATCGCCATCATCATCACCGACGCCTCTCCATCGACCAGCCATGTTTCCCCCATCCATGTGTGAGTAATTCCCCCGCTGTAGGCTGAAGGGGATGGTAGGGATTGGATGAGATTGGTCATGTAATAGGATAAGATTGTTAGGGCATAGTGCCTAGTGTCCGTAATTGGTACTTTTATGATATTGTTGCAACTTGTTATGCTTAATGCTTGTCACTAGGGCCCGAGTGCCATGATCTCAGATCTGAACATGTTATCAATTCATTATGATATTCATTGCTTTATGATCTTACCTGCAAGTTGTATACACGTATTGCTGTCTGGAACCCGAGGCCCCAAAGTGACAGAACTTGGGACAACCGAAGGGGATGGCGGTGATATGAGGATCACATGTGTTCACGGAGTGTTAATGCTTTGCTCCGGTGCTCTATTAAAAGGAGTGCCTTAATTTCCAGTATATTCCCTAGAGGCCCGGCTGCCACCGGCTGGTAGGACAAAAGATGTTGTGCAAGTTTCTCATTGCGAGCACGTACGACTATATATGGAACACATGCGTATTGATTGATTAGTACTTGGATACCGTTTTATTATTATCTGCAAATGCCCTGCTTTGATTGTTACATGAGTTTCTCCCATCAATGCAACGCCCGTTCATCCATCCTTGTGCCTACAGTATTTTAATCCTGCTGTTTACTATAATCGCTACTGCTGTCTTTGCTACTCTGTTGCTGTTATTTCACTACCGCTACTGCTATAAAACTCGTTAGTACTCGATAAACTCTTGCGAGCAAGTCTGTTTCCGAGTGCAGCTGAATTGACAACTCCGTTGTTAAGGCTTTCAAGTATTCTTTGTCTCCCCTTGTGTCGAATCAATAAATTGGGTTTTACTTCCCTCGAAGACTGTTGCGATCCCCTATACTTCTGGGTCATCAAGACTATTTTCTGGCGCCGTTGTCGGGGAGCATAGCTTTATTTGGAAGTTCACTTGGATTGATATTGTTCGCTGCAAATTCTCCATCATGGGTAAACCTCGCGATCCTAAAGTCGCTATATTACCATCCACTACAAGAAAAGGTACAAATCTGAGTACCTCTGCTGCTCTTGATTCACCATCTCGTGATTGATAAACTTGTTTCACCACCACATGCTTCACATGCTGGTACTTTGCTAGATCTGAAAATTCTTATAATATTGATGATGCTTCTGCTGTGCTTGATGATAGTGGTTCATTGGGATCTTTTCTAGATGCTACGATTGCTAGGTCTAGACAAATTGAAAATGCTGAAACTCCTAATGAAAATGCTGCTACACCTGTTAATTCACCCGAGTCTGTTGAATACTCTAGTGATGATCTTGATGAGGATTATGTAGAACTTGATGATGATTTTATTGATAAATGCAATGCTACTACTGATGCAAGAAAAATTAAAAAGTTGCTTGCACAACATACAGTTAGATATAAACTGTCTCCTGGTCCTAAATTTGCCACATCTCCTATAAACATTAAGGATAAGGATTATGATTTTTATCTTGATTTGTCTCATATATCTATTATGGAGAAAACACCTTTTTGTGGTACTGAAAAAGAAAGTGTTGTAGAACACATGATTGAGCTATCTACTCTTAGTAGCTTGTTTTCTGATGATGTTAAGAAGCGTACTTATTTTGTTGCTAAAATTTTCCCTTTCTCATTAAAGGACGATGCTAAAACTTGGTATAATAGTTTGCCACCTGATTCTATTAATAGTCCAAAAGAATTGCTTGATGTTTTCTTCCGGAAATACTTTCCTCGCTAGTGCTCAACATATTGCTTTGCAGAGAATTTATAATTTTGACCAGGAAGATGGAGAGAAATTGCCTGAGGCTTGGGCTAGATTTTGCTCTCTCATTAGAGCTCGGCCTGACCATGATTTGGATAAGCATGATTTACTTGATATATTTTATAGTGGACTAACCATTGAGTCTAGGGCATACCTGGATAGTTGTGCTGGTTGTGTTTTCAAGAAAAGAACTCCAGACGACGCTGAAGAATTATTGGCGAGAATAGGCCGGAATCATGATGATTGGTCTACACCTGAACCAACCCCGACACCAATATTGAAGAAGAGGGGTATGATTAAATTAAATGATGAAGATATGAGGGAAGCCAAGAAATCTCTTAAAGAGAAGGGTATTAAATCTGAAGACGTGAAGAATTTACCTCCCATAGAAGATTCATGTAAGATCACTCCCCCTTCATCCATGATCGAGGTACACTCTCTTGAACGCTTTACTAGAGAAGATATTCCATATTGAAAACCTCCTGCTCAATGCTTAGATGAGTTTGATAATTATATTGTTAAGCAAAGTAATTTTAATATGAGAGTAGAGAATCATTTAATGGAAAATTCTCGAGCTATTGGTGAATTGCATGGTATTGTGGAGAGAACCACCAATGATGTTAAGATGCTTGTTAAACATTTTCAAATGGTTCAAACTCAAATTGATCAACTCACTAAAGTGCAAAATGACTTGTTAAAAGATAATTCTAAAGAAAAACATGCTTATGAAGTAACAACTAGAGGCGGTGTTTCTACCCAGGATCCTCTATATCCCGAAGGGCATCCCAAAAGAGTTGAACAAGATTCTCAACGAACTGAAACTAGTGCTCCATCTAAGAAAAAGAAAAAGAAACATAAAACCGTTGTAGAATCCTCCGAGCTCGTTAATGATCCTAATAGTATTTCTATTTCTGATGCTGAAACTGAAAGTGGTAATGAACATGATAAAGATAATGATAAGAATGATGCTTCTGATAAAGAAGAGGTTGAAGAAGAACCTGAAAAGCATGCTAAACTCTTGCGAGCAAGTCTGTTTCCAGGTGCAGCTAAATTGACAACTCCGCTGTTAAGGCTTTCAAGTATTCTTTGTCTCCCCTTGTGTCGAATCAATAAATTGGGTTTTACTTCCCTCGAAGACTGTTGCGATCCCCTATACTTGTGGGTCATCAATGGCGCGTGATGCACACGTCCGTTGGGAACCCCAAGAGGAAGGTGTGATGCGCGCAGCAGCAAGTTTTCCCTCAGAAAGAAACCAAGGTTCTCGAACCAGTAGGAGATGAAGGCCACGTGAAGGTTGTTGGTGAAGGAGTGTAGTGCGGCGCAACACCAGGGATTCCAGCGCCAACGTGGAACCTGCACAACACAATCACAATACTTTGCCCCAACTTAACAGTGAGGTTGTCAATCTCACCGGCTTGCTGTAAACAAAGGATTAAACGTATGGTGTGGAGAATGATGTTTGTTTGCAAAGAACAGCAGAGAACAATGATTGCAGTAGGATGTATTTCAGATGTAAAAGAATGGACCGGGGTCCACAGTTCACTAGTGGTGTCTCTCCAATAAGATAAATAGCATGTTGGGTGAACAAATTTCAGTTGGGCAATTGACAAATAGAGAGGGCTGATGACCCACAAGTATAGGGGATCGCAACAGTCTTCGAGGGAAGTATTACCCAATTTATTGATTCGACACAAGGGGAGACAAAGAACACTTGAAAGCCTTAACAGCGGAGTTGTCAATTCAGCTGCACTGGAAACGGACTTGCTCGCAAGAGTTTATCGATAGTAACAGTTTTATAGCAATAGCAGGTAGTAAAATAACAGACAGCAGAATAACAAAGACAAGCAGTAGTGATTTTAGTAAACAAGCAGGATTAAAATACTGTAGGCACGGGGACGGATGATGGGCGTTGCATGGATGAGA
>NC_061510.1:286688094-286752234 GCF_022539505.1 Lolium rigidum
TCCTCGTTGGGATCGACATTCTTACTTATAGAAGATACTACGATACACCCCCTATACTTGTGGGTCATCAACCCTCAAGTATTATTAGGAAGGCCACAAAATATTTCCCCCCAAAGTTTAGAGTTATTTTTGAACTCCAAAATATTTCCAAATAGCAAAATACTATTGTTTTAAACCCTGTTTTCAAAATTCCAGGAAAACCCTCAAAGGCTATAGGGGCTTTTTACAAAAAGCCCTTTGTCTTCTTCCCTGGACCAGGGAACCTGCTCGGTGGAGCTCTCCCCGTCGTCGATCCCTCTACGAGATGAATGCCGCCGCCGACCGCCCTCGGGCGAGGGGATAAGGACCCCGCGCTGAAGCCCTCGTCCCTATCCTCTCTCTCTCTCTCTCTCTCTCTCTCTCTCTCTCTCTCGCACGCTACCCCTCTCTCCCTAGCACTCTGCGCGCGCCAAACCCTAGCCGTGGCAGTCGCCGCCTCGCGCCGTCGCTCCGGCTACCCCCGCGTCCATACGACCACGCCTGACGCTCCGCCTCAACTTCCTCTACCTCCCTGCCAAAGTAATCAGCCGCGGGCGCTCCCAATCGACGCCAACGTCGCCTTCTTCCCCGCAGCCGACCGAAGCTCACGGTGGCCGCCGCGTCGCTGGTCGACTTCCTGCCGCCTTGCCATCGCCTCCATCCGAACCGGGGTGAGCTAGACGTCCTCCTGAGCCTCTCGGTGCCCTCCATCTCTCCCTCAGTTGGCCCCGCGCCTTGTGCCTGCGCCGGCCGCTGCGCGAGTTCGCCGCCGGCTAAGCTCCGGCGGCTAATAGGTCGCGTTGCTGCCCCAACCTGCTCCCCACGAAGTCCCACGTCGAATGCCCTTGCTCCCATGCCCGCGGCGCGCTGTAGCGCCGCCCCTGGATGGTCGATGACGTTGTCTGCCGTGGTCAACCACCGGGGGTTGACCTGGTCGGACCCGACCGTCAATGCTTTTTATTTTTATAAATATTTTCTGTAAATATTAAAACTATGACACGTGGGTCCGAATGTCAGATATTTAATCATTTCGAAAATGTTTTAGAAATTAATAAAATCTGGACAAGTGGGTCCTACTGTTAGATTTTTAATGTTTTCCAGAAATTCTAGAAATTGAATAAACTTGTATAATTCATAACTTATTCATTTTAAATCAGAAAAATATGTATAATATATCAAAATCTTCAGAAAAATGAGATCTGCACTTTAGTATAAAAATCATGCATTGTTAAGTAATTTTTAACTCTGTCCTTAATAGAAGAACAAATGAACCCTCTTTTGTAATATGTGGGGTTTATGGAATTGCAAGGTATTATGCATTCCAACCCTATTTAAATTGATGAACATGTTATAGGATCACTTTCATTACTATTAACATTTCATGTCATCATTATTGTATGCGCATTGCATCGATGCCATGTGTTGATTGTTCTTTTTACCTTTCCGGTATTTGCTTCGTCGCGACCGATAGAGCACGAGTCTGAGACGATGAAGATGAACAACACTGAAGATGAATATTTGTTCATCGATGAAAAAATCAAGCACAAGATCTCCGAAGATCCCATCTTTCTTTCTCAGGGACAAAGGCAAACCCTAGCGTGGTTCATATATGGTTTCGAAATGCTTTTACTTCTGGTTCTACATATTGCATGTGCTTCAACTGTCTTTTACCGATAGGTATAGTTATCCTATTTGTGGCATGTTTCACCATTGTAGCCTCAAATCCCTGATCCACTGCTCCTAGCATAACTAGGTTTGGTATGTGTGCATCGCTAGAGCCTTTATATCTTTATGCTTAGCCATGCTTAGTTTGTTACACTGCTACTCCGGTCTTAGACTGGAGTCTTACAATCAAATGAAACTAGCATGCCAGGTTGATCGTGGTAAGTATAGAGATGTTGTTAAACATGGCTAAAATCTCAGACGAGAGGCCACATTGGTATATGGTGGGTTGTTTCATTTCTACCGATCCTAGGAACCGAGTTCTCGCCTCTTGAACCAAGACCGAGCGTACAACCACACGAGGACCTATTATGGTACCCTCTCGACTCACTAAATTGCCTAGTTGATTCCATGAGTCGCATAGTTTGGACGTTATCTGGACATATGCATTGCATTCTTCTTGGGGGAAAAGGTACATAACATGTAGGTAAGCGTGCCCGTGGTGGCTGGGGGTTGCGGCCACTGGGGAAACCCACCTCGCCTCACATCGTTAAGGACTGACTTCGGGACTTGTCCCGTTACGGCGGAACAATCTTAGCGCGTGACTCATGGGCTTAGCGACAATAAGGTAAAGGTCGTGGTCAACCACCCTCTGCCAGCTTTCCAAGAAAGATAGCTAATGTCTGGCATTAAGAGTCGATTGGTACGTGTGGGTAAAGTTGTGCACCCCTGCAGGGTTAAATCTTTTTGAAAAGCTGTGTCCACGGTTACGAACGACTTGAGAATGGATTCTGTGATCATAGATAACTTTAACCTGGTCGTAAAACTTGGCAATCAATGTGTGTTTACGGATACATTCTCCGGGTTGTTGAGGGGGTGATCCGAGGATAGTGGTTCGAGATGATGAAGATTGGTGGATATAATATGATGATCAATACAGATAGAGATATCGCTCTCTTATCCCCTTTTAAAGGTTCTAAGTAGTCGAGCTTCTCCTCCCTCTTGTTTAATAAAACAAAAGTTGGCTTTACGCAAAAGAAGCCCTACAGAAAGCCCGCATACCCGCTTTGCTAAAAGGTTGTACTAAGTATTGTTGAGTCCATGTACTCAGCTTTGCATGCTTTTGTTTTAGACGAAGTTGCTCCAAAAGATGGTGGTTTTTAGGTCGACATCGACGAGTAGCTTGGGGTTCCCGGGTGCCAGCCTGGAATCTATGGGCTAGGATGTCGCCGTTATGCTCCTGGCCTCTTAGGCCTTTTTCTATCTTGCTATGTCTAATAGCATAACTTTGCTTTCGTTGATTGATGTATGGCAGGTCAGTGACCTCTGCTTGTAATACTTTGGTTCTTCGCTCAGTTATGAGCTTGTATTACTTCTTGAGTACTATTGTGTTACCGATTCTATCACTTTAGTCTCTCGAGCTCCAGGTTAGGCTTATGTCAGATGAAGATATGGTATTTGTCTAACCCTGATCTCGGGGGTGCCACAAGGGGCAAGGGGCTGCTGCCTCCGAGGGCTGCCGCCGCCGGGGCGCCGCCGCTCCTGTGGCCGCCGACGCGGGGATCTTCACCGTAATCTCCTACATGGATTGCACCTCTTCATCATCTTCATCAACATCTACAACAACTCTTCATCACTCCCCTCTGTAATCTCTTGGCAAACATGATTTATGATGCAATATATTATTTTCCCATGATATATTGTATCTCTATGTTGATGTTTGAGTAGTGAATTATTCATGGCAATTGTTATACAGTTTGTTGTTGGTTGCATACAAGTATTTGTTATCATCTATGATGGTCTTATGTATTGATATATGAGTGCACACATATGTCAAGGGGATGCATAAAGTTATCATCATTGCATGTTGACGTGATGAGGGATAGGGAGCGACATAAACCTTGTCCCGATTCTTAGATGCATGTTAACGGGGGGGAACCAATTATGGGGACCTTTAAACTTACAGCGGTGGTTGGACATTCCCACATGTCTTAAAAATTCCTTTGTTTGCACATTTCGATGGCCTTAGGATCAATCACTAGGGGTGTACTTGCACATGTATATGGCTACACCTATCTATGGCTCCTCCCTAGAAGAAGCACTAAAAAGAGACGGCGACGGAAATGTCTTCAGGCACCATAAAATACTCTGTGGTGTAACTCCTCCAGCTCCCCAACAACGGCACCAGAAAATACTCTTGATAGCGGTTGACGAGCTTGATGATTTCACAACAACTAAGCCAAAAAGATCTTGATACGTTGGGACTCCAAGTGCAGAGTGTTGTATCAAGGGAGTATCTTCCCCACAAAGGTGACTCGAGGGTTTATATCGAACTCTCGAGGAACTGGATGGAAAAGTATTTATCTTCTCTCTTCTTCAAGCAATCCTGCAAGTAAGTAAATGCCTTGTGTCTCCAACTCCACCATGTGGTTGTCAAGCACAAGGTTTCGCGTAAGTAAATAATACAAGTAGTAATAAAAAAGTATTAAACTAAACTAGATAAAGTAACTAAGTAAAAACTGTAAAGAGGTTGATTATTTCTGGTGTTTTGGATGCAAACAAGAAAGATAAATATTATTGTATTTTCGGAATAAAATAGTGCAGCTAATAGAAAACAATGTAAATGCAAGATAAATGTGTTTCTTATGATACAAAGTGGACCGGGGTTCATGGGTTCACTTGACTATTCTCTCGTAAAGTTGTGGTGGACAAAAAGCAATTCATCAATGAGATATGAAAGTACAAATCATATTATATGTAAGATCAGATTTTAGTATGGGCATCACGTCCTAACATAGAGATGATGCAACACACCTCTCTTATGCTCCATAAGAATGAAACTTCATCAATCTTTTATTAAGAATTAACAGAGCATAGCAATAAGTACCTTGACATAAAGTTCGAATATCAAATATGCTACCTTGAACAAACAAGGTCGTCATTGATGTCACGTGATGAACATAGCACATGCATTCACTTTATCCCTAGTGATGTAGCAAAAGAAAGGCAAAACCATAATAGATCATGAACATATTGTCACTATCCAATCATTAAAACTATGCTACTCCATCTAACACACACATCACGCCACACACGCTCTTGCACAGATGTTGGATCAGAACATGAACTTAAGAACGGGGTACATAATATGCATCTATCAACACATCTCACAAATATAATACGATCATATCTCATATAATAATATCATAGAACAAGGATCCACCACATATGTATTACAAATATGACCATAATCATGATAGGCAGCTCATATGACACTAATGCTATGAAGAACATGAGAGAAATAGATCAAGCTAATGCCACAAACCTGTAGTCCAGAGGCGGACTACTCCCTCTTGGTCATTGTGATGATGATGAAGACGTTGGACAATGTGGAGATCCTTCTGGCGGTGATCCCGACGGAGTTTCACCCTCCAATCTTCTCTGCGGCAGCCTTTGTTTTGGTGTTTCTGTCTTTCTGTGGCACTCTCCTCCCAAGAAATCTTCGGGGGCACATATATAGTCATTTTTAGGGCAAAATACGTCGGTGGACGAAATAATCAGGGCAATCGGATGATCGAGGTGCGAACGGAGGTGGGTGGCGCGGTCAGGAAGTTGGGCCATGCCACCTGGCCTCGTTCTCTCCTCGGGCCTCTCCAGGTGTGCTCCAAAAGACCATTATGTTCCTCCCGGTGAAAAAATGATGCTCCAAATATCTCAGGTCAATTTGACTCTGTATAGGTCCCTGAAAGTGAAAAATACCCGAAACAGGTTTTCCTGTTCTGCAGGGTTATAAACCAAATAAAGACGAACATTGGTAAATTTCCATAAGTCAATGTAAAACATGGTATTATCATCATATATGTTGCAAATATGTGGAAATTTAATATGATAAAGGACAAAGTGCATGTATGCATTTTACATATATCAGTGGCTCGCGAGTTTGGGTAGGGCAGAGTATATATAGAGATTGACATTTAGTCCCAATTGGTAATAACAACCGGTACTAAAGGGGCTCGGGGACCGGCGCGCTCTACCGCAACCTTTTAGTCCCGGTTGGTAGGTTGGTAATACCAAGCGGGACTAAAGGTTCCAAACGAATCGAGACTAGAGAGTTCTGTGGCTTGCGCCCTTCGAACCGGAACTAATGCGGCCCATTAGTCTCGGTTCCTATTAAACCAAGACTAAAACTTCCAAGGGCTTGGGTCGAAAGCCATGTGTTATACTACTTGGGATAAGTAATGCTATTCTTTCGAAAAAAAAAGTAACGAAATTCACTTAGCGGATCGATGTGTGTGACATCAATCAATTCGGTAGACACATCGTTGTGGATCCATAAGAATTCAGCCCAAAGAAACAAACTACATGCCACATATACGTCCATAAGAAAATTTCCGTAACCATTCGTCGCGGTAGACCCAGCGTTATTTCTTGGGGATACTACTATTTTTGGGGATACTACTATATGAAAGCACAAGCCTCTTTCTTATTCATGAACACAATGGAGGAATTAACATATATTGTTGCATACAAACTGATAAATGACCTCCTGTAAAGAACCAGCACACAGATGACACACGCATGGAAGCTTAGAGCAGGTCTAACAGGCCCCTTATAACCCGCCCACCCCGTAAAATTCCGGCGACATACGGGGCAGGCGCGGTTTGGGCCGTCTAGCAGGCCCCGTATTCGGGCCGCCCCGTTTCGGCGGAATACGGGGCCCAGGAAATCGGCCCCTCCGCCCACTATTTATATCGGCCGCAGTGCGAGTGAGGGGTTAACCCCTCACTCGCTACCCTAGCTCCGCCGTGCGCCGCCGCCGCCTCCACCCTGCTCCGGCGAGCAATTACTTTCTCCCCCGCGCCGCATTCGACCCCAGCTCCGGCATGGACGCCCGCGGCCGCAGTAGCGCCTCTCCGGCGAGCGGATCGAAGCGATCCCGCTCGCCGGACAACGTGGTGGACGCGTGGCGCTTGAAGTGCAAGCGCTCCGCCGCGGGTAGCCGTCGTGCGGCCTGCAAGTACGCCGGCGCGTACTACATGCCGGAGAAGCTCCAGGACTTCGCGGCCGGTGGGCGGTGGTACCGACAGGATCCGCCGCTCAAGCCTATGAGCGGCGCCGACCCGAGGCGTTGCACGCCGAGTGGGAGCGTGATCGCGCGGCGAAGGCGGCATGGGCTGTGCGCATCGGCAGCACCCGGCGGCGGAGGAGGCGGAGGCGAGGAGGAAGCGGAGGCCGGCGAGGAGGAAGCGGAGGCCGGCGAGGAGGACGCGGCATTACTGCGGGCGTTGGCCGAGTCGGAGGTGGAGGCCGCCGAGAAGGCGCGGGCGGAGGCAGAGGAAGAGGCGGCGGCCGTCGCCGCCGTGGCTGAATTCCCGGCGAAGGAGGCCGCCGCCAGGGCGGAGGAGGAGGCTGCCGCCGTGGCGGAGGAGGAGGCTGCCGCCACCGTTGATTTCGTGCCATACATCATCCTCGAGTAGCTAGGATCGCTATGTATATGTATGATCCAATGTATGATCAATGAAGAAGAACTATGGTTTCATTTTCCCGGGGTTTTAATTTTTAAAAATACAGGGCCAAATACGGGGTCTGCTAGACGGAATGGTTGAGCAAGACGCACTTTTGGGATACGGGGCGAAAAAATAGCGTTATACGGGGCAGAGAAATAAGGGGCCTGTTAGACATGCTCTTACACACGCGCGCGGACGTACATGTCGACCTCGAGAACCGCGTTCAAGGTGGAGCTGTTTGCCGAGTATGTCCGGAGCAGACCATACCCGGTGGCCCCGCGGAACACCCCGGTGCCGCCAACGATCGGCAGCTCCCTGACGGGGTCGAGGATGGCGTCCCTTGAGAGCACGGCGATGGTGCTGCCGTTGTGCGGCCCCGCCGTGAAGACCATGTTGACGGTCAGCATCAGCGCGAAGTCCGTCTGCGACGCGAAGATGTAGAACCCCTGCGCTGTGCCAACGACCGGGGACGCCGCGTCGGGCCCCTCCGTCAGAGGATCGTCGATGACGAACATGTCCCCGAAGCGGATGGCGGGTTCGAGGGGCAGCGGCGTCACTCCCCTGGCGACGCGCACCGCCGTCGTCGCTGGGCTCGACGGCACCGCCGTCACGACGTCGTGCATGTAGAACTTGAGGTGCGTCGTCTTCCTGGCCGCCGCCGCTCCTACGAAGAGAAGGGCCAAGGAGACTAAGACTGGCAGGAGCTGCATGGTCTGCTTGCTAGACATGGGACCTACGTCTACGGTATGAGCTGCTAGCTACAAGATCGATCGCTTACAAGGTCTGGTCGATCCCAACTTATTTTGACGACGAAGGTAGGCGTTCTCTCTTATATAGACGGGGTCACGGGGTCATGTACGTACCAGGTTGTCCGGCCACGATATTTTTTCGATATAAAGACAAAGAACCTGATGGTACTAGAGCTAATTTCCCGCTGCATCAATTTTCCGCTAATTAAGAGTAGTAGTACTCTCTTATTTAAAAGCTGACTAGTTCTCCGTCGCAGTTAGATAATGTCATTAAATTTTAGTTGTAATTCATATTGCCCCTCATGATTAGCAAGTCTAACTATCGAGGGTGTTTCTCAGCAATGCCCACCATGAGTGGTTTAGGGTTGACGGAATCATGCAGGATAGTACAAAACATCGGATACCAAACAAACGGAGAGAGAGATTTACTCAGGTTCGAGATCCTCGATGAGGTAGAACCCTTACTTTCTGCTTGTCTGCTCTTGATTATTGGATAAGTTGGTTACAATGAGGTAGCCGATAGGCTGTTGTTGGTCGACTCGCCGAGAGGCAAAGATTTTAGGTTTCTGGTTCTAACTTGTGGTGATTCTACGTATTGATGTTGTCTATTCGGCAGGCCCTCTCCTGGCCTTCATATTGCAGGCCGAGTCCCGAGAGTCCTGTCTAAACTCGACTAGGTTACAACGAAATCTACTCTAGCCTTTCGTTTAATGATGTCTTTTTTGCCTTGTTCATTAAGAATCCGTCTTCGGGTAAGTCTCATTTGCTGAAACCGACGTATCGGTCCACCTTGGTTGTTGGGCGATCTTCATGGGCTTCTAGTTGGGCCGAAGGAGGTAGATTAATGTCGGGTACCCGAAGGGTAATACCCACATCAGTAGCCTCCGAGTGACTGGCCGAAGTGAAGCTTCGGGCAGGGACTATAATTGCTCTTCCTCCTTCATTTTCTTCTTCAGCAGCTTCAGCTCCTACTTCAGGTTTGTATTTTCTTTTTGTGCTTCGGCTGCTAGCTTATTTGCCTTCTCCAACTGTCCAGTCGAAGATTTAGCAGCCTCGCGGAGTTGAGCGTTCTCCGCCTCCATACGAACGAACTGGTCAGCATTATCTATCACAATATCGACTATAGCGTGAATTGGCTGCGACGATATAAGAAAAAAAGGTTTATCAAAACATATTGCAAGATTATCATAGCCGACACTCTCGGCTTCAACCAGCCAACTATCGGCTCGGGGGCTATTGGATGCGGATTATTAGAAGGAAAAATACTTACATGGTCATTTGACGATGGGGAAACGGGAGCACTTGCTGAAGGAGCAACCGAAGAAGTTTTGACCTTTGCCACATGCAACTGAAAAAAAAAATCTCAGTGACAATTGAAAAAAAATTAAGTTACAACCTAACATACAGATCATATACATATATCATGATGGAATCAAACAATGTAAGAACTTAATTGAGCATGAATTTAGTTCTCAACTAGCAAAACTCTTATTTATTTTTTGGATACCCTTGTCCATGGCATGTTATCCTTCTAAGATAGTTTACCAGATTTAATGATTTTTGTTCGAACTAATGTACTTCCTCCATCTTATGAAAGTTATTTAGGACTTGTCAAAATTTTGATGTATCTAGATGTTATTTAGTGTCTAGATGCATCTAAATTTTAACAAATCTCAGACAATCTTCGTGAAACGGAGGGAATATATAATTATTTAGCTGTCCACTTGTACTTATTCTGCCTCTAACTCCAAGTCCGATCCCTCAAATATAGAGAAGATAAGATTCAAGTATATATTACCCAGCCGGCCGGCAGCTAGTGCAGTCAACTGTTTCACATGCGAAGAGTTTTCATAGGATATACTGATGCTTCACAATGTAGCTGTCGCCGGACTGGTTCGGCCTTCCGGGTGCACCGGGGCGGGCGCACGTGGACGGTGAATCGCTAGCTCCAGCGCGCGGGGTTCCGGTTATGCCATCACCTCCATGGTCTGCTAGAACAAGATGCCGATCAAGTATAAGCACCAAGCAGCGCTAGTTGACCAAACAATACTATGTATCTATCTGAGGGAGATCGATGATACTATATGTTGTCCAGTTATTAACCTTAAATATGCTTTGTCTTTGTTTATACAGCTCCATTATTCTGTACAAGTACGACAGTGCACGCGAGTCAACTAGGGACCTGATTGTTTTTTTAATCTGTCTACTTATGGACCTGTTTTTCTTTTGTTTTCTCTTCAGGGACCTTATTGCTTTTTTATTTTCCTCCTCCGGGTCCTTGTTGCTTCGGTGTAAATATCTTCCGAATTAATACATGCGAATTTATTCTTCTGCAAATGGTGAAATACATAGTTTTTTTTTGTGAAAAGGAGAACATAAGACCCAACCTCTCTATGGATTGATGCATGGAGCTTTTTCTTTCACTATTGCGTTTCAATTTTTACGAACGAATATATTCATGGGTCACATAAAATCGATGCATGTGCCAACCATCTAAATAAAATAGACAACATGAAGTACCTACGCGTGAAGGAGAACATAGGAGATAACCCATCTCAACCATAATTATGGTCGTCTACTCGTCTCATACCCACCCGTGGCATTAGACACGATAATCCCATCAGTTCCTACTTGTGATTACTCTGTGCTATTGGGTCTTAGGTTCATAGCCAGTAGTACGAATTCTGAAATTCTCATCAGCCGCATAGACACGCTAGATTGGACTAAATTTTAATCTTCCATAGCTAGTTAGAAGAGAGTTAATGTGGTTTGAAAGATGAGATTTTCTACTCCCACCAAGGTGTGAGAAGAGAAGACGCCCTCTCACACTCCTCCTTCACCGCCCGCTTGTCTCTTCACGAGGCGCAATGGGTTGTTGGATTGAGCCAAGCGCACGGTGTTCCGGTTATGCCATCACCTTCATGGTTTGCTAGAACAAGTTGGCGATCAATTAACACACAAGCAGCGTTAGTTGACCAAACAAGCCGCCCAGCTTTAGAATAGGCAGCCATAAATCACATAATACTATGTATCCGAGGCCCGAGGGAGATCGATGATCCAGTTATTAACCTTAAATATGCTTTATCCTTGTTTATACAGTTCCATTATTCTGTACAAGTGACTCATTCATTGCAGTGCACGAGAGCCAACGAGGAACCTTATTGTTTTCTTATTTTTCTACTTAGGAACCTGATTTTTTTTCAATATTATTAGCTCATACCCATGCATGTTGTCAATATTTTTGTTGTTCTGGATATTAATTCGTGACAATTAACAGACACATTATGGGCCGGTTCCCACGAATCCCATAAATATTGACATGAACCCTAATAAGTATGCCACATGAGATTACCAGCCTCCAAAACCTTGCACCACCGTTCACGTCTTCCCCGCCCCTTCTTTCGAAGGATGGGCAAGTACAGCTCCCGGAACCCTGCTTCTCGTAGACTTGTACGGGTGAGAGGTGATCAAGTTTATAGGAGCACTGTAGCGGGACTGCTGCAAACACAATGTTGTCTGACAACAACTTATTCCCGATTATCAACGACATCTTCGGCAATCTTAACATCATAACATGAGAAACAACACCAAAACTGTTGATGATGCCGCCACAGCTGCTTAAGTTGCACCGTATATGGCTTTCCTCTCTCTCTCTCTCTCTCTCTCTCTCTCTCTCTCTCTCTCTCTCTCTCTCTCTCTCTCTCTCTCTCTCTCTCTCTCTCTCTCTCTCTCTCTCTCTCTCTCTCTCTCTCTCTCTCTCTCTCTCTCTCTCTCTCTCTCTCTCTCTCTCTCTCTCTCTCTCTCTCTCTCTCTCTCTCTCTCTCTCTCTCTCTCTCTCTCTCTCTCTCTCTCTCTCTCTCTCTCTCTCTCTCTCTCTCTCTCTCTCTCTCTCTCTCTCTCTCTCTCTCTCTCTCTCTCTCTCTCTCTCTCTCTCTCTCTCTCTCTCTCTCTCTCTCTCTCTCTCTCTCTCTCTCTCTCTCTCTCTCTCTCTCTCTCTCTCTCTCTCTCTCTCTCTCTCTCTCTCTCTCTCTCTCTCTCGTACTCTATTAGTTTGCATGATTAGTTCAATTACTATTTTATGTTCATGCTATATCTACTATTATTTTGGATTATATCATATGGTAATATTCTTATATATTCAACACAAGGTGCATTGAAAGGATTCTGTAATGGTAAATTTGATTCTTTTGTATCATGTCTTTTTTTTGGCTAATGATAGCATACCTCCCTAAAGCGTGTATGGAAGCTTTAAAGGACAATCTTCATTTGTATTGCAGTAGATCAGGCAAACAAAGCAAACATCCCTAAATCGTCTCCGTTTTTCACACTCATTGCACCATAAAGGTACATATTTGTGCATGCCCACATATGTTGGGAGTTCATCTAATCATACTTTCAAGTTTTAATCAGAGAGGGTTTAGAAATGCAATAATAATTGGAATTGATCCTCCCCTATCAGGACCAGCAAGGAAGTTCTGTTGAAAGCTACATCACGGTCAATTTCAACCTTTGACATGAGTTGCTTGGTGGGGAATGGAAAAAGATCATAAAGAATATGCATTGGTGCTCCTCGAAATGGCTTTCCTGTCCTAAACAACCGACTTTTTAACCCAGCCATGCTAGGTTGACAGAGTTGGGGCATGTTGGTTTGATAACTGAGCACATGAGTTGTACTCGGTCTACTTCTTACCTTGATGCCCTGGCAAAGAGGTTGCTGAAATAAGGCATCATGTGGGGAATAATAAAACTTGTTGTGACAAATGGGTTGCTTATGAACAATTTGGGCTAGTTTGGCTTGTTTCACCAACTTGATGAACTAAGTGACGGTGACATGTGGATATTCTCACTTTTTTTATTCCCACACCAAAAAGAAGCCGTATGCATCGATTGATGCAAAGGGTGGGGCTTTTCCCTTTTCAAAAAAAGAAAAGAAAAGAAAGATCCCGAAATTGCCTATGTTTACCAGTGATTGTGATGATTTTATAACTTGGCCATACACAAGAGTTAAAGTTTATACTGTTAAGCCCAATTGGGTTTTTTTTCAGTACTCATGGATTGTAACTGGCTAAAAGTTAAGATAATTCTTAAAAAGATAAGTAAAATATATAGCAGTATACTGTCCCATTCTCTTGAAATAAATGCAGCAACACAGATTTAGAAAAGGTATGAAGTAATATCCGGATGGCCACAAAATATGGCTGGACTAGGACTTGCATGCATGCATATGCAAATATCTAAACAAATCAACGTGCATGGCGCCTAAACGTCGAGGTACATGTCGATCTGGAGCACGGCGTTGTTGGAGGTGGCGTTGAAGGTGTGCGTCCGGAGCAGGCCGTACCCGGTGGCCCCGCGGAACGCGCCGCTGCCGCCGACGACCGGCAGCTCCCTGATGGTGTCGAGGATAGCGTCCCTGGCGAACACGGCGACGGAGCTCCCGTTGTGCTTCCCCGCAGTGAACACCATGTTGGCGGTGAGCAGCAGCGCGGCGTCCGTCCGCGACGCGAAGAGGTAGTACCCTTGCGCCCTCCCGACGACCGGCGACGACGCGCTGGGCCCTTCCGTCAGGGCGTCGTCGATGGCGTACATGTCGCCGAAGCAGTTGGTGGGGTCGTTGGGCAGCGGTGCCACGCCCCTGACGACGCGCACCGCCGTCGCCGGGCTCGACGCGTCCGCCGTCACGATGTCGTGCATGTAGAACCGGAGGTGCGTCGTAGCCGGAGCCACGGCGGCGGCGAGCGCGAGAGAGGCCAGTGCCAGTAGGATCAGCTGCATGCTGTGCTTGGTGGCCATTAATTGGAGATGTCTGGGAGCCTGGGAAGAGGAAACTGAAGAGCAGTGTATGAAATGCAGATCTTAGGTGAGATCAAGATGTGTTGTACCCTTCGTTGAGAAAAAAAGTGCTTTACTCGTGACAGGACATGGATGATGATAGCTAGGGTACGTAGGGTGTTGCGTGCTCGGTCCCGATTGTTCTCTAAAGCATGTGATGAGTGGACAGAATCGATTCATCGATGTACTAGCTTCGGTGCAAATTAAGCACGAGTACTTTGGTGATATACGGTCGTACAAAAGAGAGGGTTTGCAGGCATGTGCGGCAGTCCAGGGTGATAGGATTGAGCAACTGACAGTGTCGAGTCCGAATCGATGTTCGGTACGTGCTCAATGTTGAAGGATCGATCGGTCTGCGTTAGCATGACTCCATATTAGCGTCATGTATTTCTAGGCGAAAACTTTTTATTTAGGCCTGCTCTTAGCCTGTTATCTCATATAGTGACAGTACTTTAGAAAAAAGATAATCCAATGTGCTGTTTCTAAATGGTTTATAAATAAGCTTGCACTAAATGATTTTAAGCTCATACTTGCATGTGGTTGAGCTAGCAATTTATTTGTTTTGCCTATGACAACGCTGCAAGAGTACTAGTTAAGATACAATGTTGTTCTCTTTTACTTAACTACGGTACCATATTGGCAGAATACTAGCTTGTAATATTTGGGACAAGAAACTAGCATTCGGAGAGGTCTTACATTAGCTATTTAGAGCAATTATAGTAAGGGGTATATAGCCCCCTTACGTGGCACCTTTTTCTATGTGGAGTAGAGACATGAAAAAAATGAGGGTACTTACTATAAGAGATGTGTTGATTTATGATCTTATTGTAGTGATAATGGCGGTCAAAGAATCCACCCTATAAATTTGTGAGATTTTTGTGTCAAAAAGGTCTCAATTCTATAGCATAGTATAGTCATAAAATGAACATCATGGTTTACAACGTTATTTGTGACCGCTTTAGAGCTAGCATCATACTTGCGTATTGGTATGATTGAGCAGTCAAATCATCAATTTAACCTATGTGTCGTGTCTAGTATGGACTATGACGAGGAAGGTAGGACCCACACATTAACTCAATTACCCAAACTAATCAGTGGAACCTATATCGGATTTATGGGACCAACTAGCATGCTACCTATGATAGGTGGGACCAGTATCTGACACACATTTGGGTGGAGTCGGTACTTCAAGAGCTTAGCATCTCACGGTCATGTCCATCCACTTATACTTTGGTGTGCTACGTGCTTAACAACGAATCCAATGATGCATACCCTCACAAAGCACCTTAAGGTTGGCTTCCAGCTTGTACACGAGAGAGTAGTTGCGATTTATTTGGATGCACGGTTTCATCTCTACTAGAGATAAGCTATCTGTCATATTAAGAAAACATGCCACTTTTCAGATGCTATACCGATTCAAGTTCAATCTAAATCTTACGGTTGCAGGTTAAGAGTGAGGGCGGATGTTAACATTAACCTAATCGTTTTAGGTTAGGAAGTGTATCCCATCGGTATATTTTATAAACCAGCCTTGTACAAGTTATCACTCGGTATGTTAACATGACATGACCATGAAGCCTAATTACGCTTGCAAACTGTCATTTCTAGGCAAGGCATCAACGATAGCCACCAGTGAAGGGGTTCGTAGCATAGAAAACAAAAAATTTCCTACCGCAAGACGAATAAATCCAAGATCTAATCTATGGAACACCCAAGATCTAATCTACAAGATCGAAGCAACGAGATTGATATGAGACTAACCCTCGAAGATTTCCAAAGCCTACAAGATTAGATCTCGTTGTTGGTGTAGACGATCATCCCCAGTGCTGCAATCCGGCAGCACTTCCGTACTCGGTCGCGCGTACGGTGTCGATTAAGCTCCTTCCTCTCCCCGTTCCAGCGGGCAGCGGAGGTGTGGTAGATCTCCACGGAATCCCAGCAGCACGACGGCGTGGTGGTGGTGGTGGAGAAGAATTCCTGCAGGGCTTCGCCCAAGCCGGAGCAGGAGAAACTGGGAGGGAGGAGAGGTGGCAAATTAGGGTTGCGTACGGAGCAGCCTTGGCCGGCCAAACTATCCCTCTATATATAGTCGGGAACTAGGGCTAGGGTTTCACAAAACCCATCTAGTGTCGGCGCCTGGTGGGCCCACACACTACCCTGGCGCGGCCTGGGTGGGACCCGCGTCGGCGTGTTGTGTGGCCCACCCCTGGCCTTTCTCCGTCTCCCCTTTGGACTCCGTCTACGTGACAGAAAATAAGAACTTCTGTTTTTATTTCGTCCAATTCCGAGAATGTTTCCAGAACAACTTTTCTTGAAATACAAAACAGCAGAATTCTTCCAGAACAATTCCGGTCTACCTCGCGATGTCTTGGATCCCATCCGAGACTCCGAACAACATTCGGTCTCCATCTCATATTCCGAATCTACTTATGCGACATCGAACCTTAAGCGCGTCACCCTACGGTTCGTGAATAATGCAGACATGGTCGAGACTCCTCTCCGAGCAATAACCAATAGCGGGATCTGGAGATCCATAATATGGCTCCCACATATTCAACGATGACTTAGTGATCGATTGAACCAATTACATACGATGCCGATTCCCTTTGTCACGCGATATTTTACTTGTCCGAGGTTCGATCATCGGTATCTCCATACCTTGTTCAACCTCGTTACCGACAAGTAATCTTTACTTGTACCGCGGTATGTCATCTCTTATGATCCAATCATATGCTTGCAAGCTAATCAGACGACATTCCACCGAGAGGGCCCAGAGTATATCTATCCGTCATTAGGATGGACAAATCCCACTATTGATCCATATGCCTCAACTCACACTTTCTGAATACTTAATCCCATCTTTATAACCACCCATTTACGCAATGGCGTTTGATGTAATCAAAGTACCATTCCGGTGTAAGTGATTTACATGATCTCATGGTCGAAGGACTTAGGCAACTATGTACCGAAAGCTTATAGCAAATTGAACTTAATGACTTGATCTTATGCTACGCTCATTTGGGTGTGTGTCCATTATATCATTCACCTAATGACATAACCTTGTTATTAATAACATCCAATGTTCATGATCACGAAACCATGATCATCCATTAATCAACAAGCTAGTTATACAAGAGGCTTACTAGGGACTCCTTGTTGTTTACATAACACACATGTACCAATGTTTCGGTTGATACAATTATAGCATGGGATGTAAACATTTATCATGAACACTAAGATATAACAATAACTAATTTATTATTGCCTCTTGGGCATATCTCCAATAGTCTCCCACTTGCACTAGAGTCAATAATCTAGTTTACATTTGTAAAGACATAACACCTTGGCCTTCTGGTGTTTATCATGTTTTGCTCACGGGAGAGGTTTTAGTCAACGAATCTGACATGCTCAGAAACGTATGTATTTTGCAATTCATTTGCGTCTCAACGCATCACTCATTTTCCAAATGAGTCGGCATTAATCGTATATGTTCGGTCTTCTGGTGGAACCTTAATTCCGCGGTCTGAAATAAGTCACTAATATTGTCACACACAATATAGCTTCAAAGTTCTGACACTATCGGAACTACACCAAGTTCTCGAAGAACTCCTCGACTTAACACTCTTAGTCATTGTCAAAACAATGACATATTCTGCCTTCGTTTGTAGAATCTGTCACACTATTTAGAACTCTTCTAAATCTAGCAAAGGCTTCTTCTAGCTCATTGCGCTACCTTTTAATCAACACTGATCCTAATTGAGATTGAAAAAATATTTTTATATGTGACCAAACTAATATCGGTGCAACACCTTACAGCGATCTGTTTGTCATTACCCCATACAAAAAACTATATATATATATATATCCTTGGTTCTTCTAAAGTACTCAGGGATATTCTTACTGTTGTCCAATGATCATCACATCAATCATTCTGGTATATGCTCTTAACCTTTTAGAGCACAGGACATCTGACTTTGTACATATTATTCGTGATCTAAAGTCACTCATGTGTTTTTACTCATTGAGTGTCAGATACACTCAAGTGTTGTTAAACCTTCACATGACAAGAACATTTTTCTTAATATTTCTATATTGAACTACTTCAATATCCATTCTATGTACTTTGACTTAAACTTATTATGTGTTTCAATCTATCTTCATAGATCTTGACACTTAATATATTTCAGTCCATATCCTTTCATTGAAGTTAATTCTCAATGAAACCTTTTTAATCAATTATATAATTACATTATTTATAATCAACGATATGTCATCTACATAAAGTATTATAAATATGTCTTAGCGCTCCCACTTAATTTCTTGCAAATGCAAGCATCTTCATCGTTTCTGATGAAATCAAAAAACTCTTTGACTATTTCATCCGATGAAGATTCCAACTCCGTGATACTCACTTCATCCAATTGAAGTTCGTATACCTATCTAGTATTCCACGGACTAGCAAAACTCTTGGTTTGTATCTTGTATACACCTTTAATACACACTTCTGTTAAGTAATGTACTTTGCCATCCTACTAGCATATCTCATAAAAGAAATATGTAGCGATTACTAGAATAATCCACATAGACTACAAGCATTGCTACGGAAGATCCAATCTTTTCGCAGTCAACTCTTTGAACTTTGTCGTAAACAACTTTTGACAAGTCAAGCTTCTTCAAGGATATTACATACAAGTCCATCTATTTTATAGATCTATTTACTTTCAAAAAGTATTTATCTATCTTGGATTTTATGGCGCATAACCATTTTAACGGAGTCAGGGCCCATCATAACTTCTTTGTTTGCAGTTGGTTTATCATTGTTCAAAATCAATCCTTTGTCCACAAATCATTTATTTGATCACAAAGTAAACCATACCTACAAGGTTCAATATGTACTTCGATCTCCATGGCTAAAACACTTTGTAGTCATGGGAGCCATGATTGTCGTAGCCGCTTCCGGAACCATTTCCGATGCTGCGCTACTCTGATCATTATGCTCAGGTTCATAAACCTTATCAAGTTCTATTGTCCTCCCACTCAAATACTTCGCTAGAAAAAAATTTCTTGGAAATAAACAAGTAACATTAACAAACACTTTTGTCTTTTACTTCATAGTGGGAAGAATTCCCAATCCATTCTCTTGGGATAACCAACAAAGACATTTATCCGGTTTTGGTTGTAAACTCATTTACTTATACCAAAATTTTAAGAAAGGACTATTAGGGTTTATACCCATGCCATAACTTGTATGGTGTCATTTCAACGGATCATGATGATGCTCTATTCAGTGTAAGAGCGGTAGTCTCTAAAGCATAATCCTTAAAAATATAATGGCATCAATATTTTATCTCATCTTTGATCCAACAAGGTTTGGATACGTATCTCGGATACTTCATCATCTCTATGATACTCCAAGAAACGTGAGTTGTAGAACAATTTCATAACTCTCTTAGATGTTCGCTAAAACTCGTAATTCAAATATTTCCACCATGATCTAATCATAGATATTTGACTTTTCTATTACGATGATTTCCACTTCATGCTGAAATTTATCAGAATCCATTCAAATGTTTCAAACTTCTTCCTTATCGAATATATCCACATATATATACTCAATTCATTGTTGGAAGTTTTCATGAAGTAAAAGAATCTCCCGCACACAACTATGCCCGATGAACCACATACATCATCATGTACTTTTCCACTAAGTTAGTTTCCCGTTCAACTCTTGGCCTATGAACGGTATTTAAGTCATTTCCTTTTAGAAGAGATTTGCAAGCGCCAAATGATTCAAAAATCATATGACTCCAAAATTCCATTCAAATGGAGTTCCTTCATGCGTTCCTTTCTAACATGACCTAAATGGTGGTTCCACTAATGAGTGGAATTCAAATCATTTGCCTTATGGCATTTTAGCGTCAGTGTTATGTATGTGTGTTTCACAATTAAGATTTATAATAACTTATCCATCGTACATGGAGCAATGTCATAATTTGAACAACTCATTGTTTTCATTTGACCGAAGCAAAATAACAATTTATTAAGTTCTTTATTATAAATTCTAAGGGCTAGGTAGAATGCCAACGACAAACATAAAAACACTTTATTATGTTCCAGACGTGCATTATTACCATATTCCTTATCAGTCACTTAGGCCATCGTATTCTCGTATTGCGTTGTATTGTATGACATCTCATACCAACCAATCTGGTACAAATACCCAAGAATTCTATTATGTGACCAAACAAGGAATACATCCATAACATGTATATCATCTATACACATCTGAGCTAGACTTTCTAGTCTTTTTCTTTCTTTTTGCCAAAATATCTTTTGTGGTTTCTCTTTTAGCTTTCCCCATTCTCAGAAAACACTTCACCTTCAATAACTTCTAGGTCCATTGGTCAAATACCAATAACCTTGAGGTTCTTACTTTGAAGTTGATCATCAAATGACAAGTGTTCCGGACTTCACTATTAGTAACTTTGTAATATGATGAACAATTTCACTCATAATTTTATCCATCATATCATGACGACTTTCCGAGACCATGTCCGTACATGCTAGGCTCGTAAAGTTTATCCTCAGTATTCGCATGTGCAAATCTGGCTTGCACCCGTTGTATGCACACGTAGAATCTATCACACCCGATCATCACGTGATGCTTCGAAACGACGAGTCTTAGCAACGGTGCATACTAAGGATGATTACTTCATGGATATGCGAATATCGTTAGTGCCCAACTTAGTTGGAGGATCGGGACGCCTAGCGTCTTCAACCTTCGTACATTCCCATAAAATTTATGAGTTTATGTAGTCTCACTAGATTATATTCTATCATCTTGCAATAAGGTCTTAGATATCACATATATCTCATACCTCGCTTATTTCTGAAAACAAAATTTTCAGCTCCTTACTTTTCAAACGGATTTGAACTTCAAGTTTTACGGAGACAAGATGATTTTGTACTAATTGAAACCATTGCTCTTTGAATCATCAATGTGAGGTTTACTAAAAGTTTGCATTAGGACTTAATCATATCTTGATTCTTTAACAATACGGTACCAGTCCGTAAAGTTACTTGTCAGACTTAACAGTATTTCTATCTCAATTACAAGACTAGCGTATGGTAGAAAATGGATGCCAATTCTACAAACTTTAATTCAAAATACTATTCAGACTATGTTCATGATAATTAGTTCATGTTTTAATCTAATTACTGATGAACTCCCAGTTAATACAACATCCCTCATGGTTGTTAAGTGGCACACGATCCAAATTCACTACACCAAAACCAATCATCACGTGAGATGATGTAGCTTCAATGGTGAACATCAACATGTTGATCATATCATCCATATGACTCGTCTTCAACCTTTCGGTTTCCTGTGTCCCGAGGCCATGTCTGTACATGCTATGCTCGCCAAGCAAACCCAAGTATTCCGCGTGTGCAAACATGACTTACACCCATTGTATGTGAACGTAGAATCTATCACATCCGATCATCACGAGATGCTTCAAAACGACGAACTGTAGCAACGGTGCATACGAGGGGAGAACACTTTATTATCTTGATATTAATGTGAGGGATCATCTTATAATGCTACCGTCGCGATCTAAGCAAGATAAGATGCATAAACGATTAACATCACATGCAATTCATAATATGTGATATGATATGGCCTTTCTTCTTGTGCTTTTGATCTCCATCTCTAAACACACGAGCATGATCTCCATCATCACCAGCATTGCACCAAGGTCCATGGCACCGCTTCATGGTTGTCCATCACTTATAGCTACTATAACAACTACTTGAAATAAAGCTATTACATGATAAATAGACACGCAGGTCTTAACAAATTTAAAGACAACCATTAGGCTCCTGCCGGTTGCCATAATACAATAATGAACATCTCATACATCAAATATAATCATCATCACATCATGGCCATATCACATCACCAAACCCTGCAAAAACAAGTTAGACGCCTCTAATTTGGTTTGCATATTTTACGTGGTTTAGGGTTTTCGAGTAAGATCCAATCTACCTACGAACATGAACCACAACGGTGATACTAGTGTTGTCAATAGAAAGAGTAAATTGGATCTTCACTATGGTGGGAGAGACGAGACACCCGCAAAGCCACTTATGCAATACAAGTTGCATGTCAAGCGTGGAGCAAGTCTCATGAGACGCGGTCATGTAAAGTTAGCCCGGGCCGCTTCATCCCACCATCCCGCAAGATGCAAAGTACACAAACTAAAGCAACAAAAGCATCAACGCCCACAAAACCATTGTGTTCTACTCGTGCAACAGATCTATGCATAGACATGGCTCTGATACCACTGAAGGGGTTCGTAGCATAGAAAACAAAAATTTCCTACCGCAAGACGAATAAATCCAAGATCTAATCTATGGAACACCCAAGATCTAATCTACAAGATCGAAGCAACGAGATTGATATGAGACTAACCCTCGAAGATTTCCAAAGCCTACAAGATTAGATCTCGTTGTTGGTGTAGACGATCATCCCCAGTGCTGCAATCCGGCAGCACTTCCGTACTCGGTCGCGCGTACGGTGTCGATTAAGCTCCTTCCTCTCCCCGTTCCAGCGGGCAGCGGAGGTGTGGTAGATCTCCACGGAATCCCAGCAGCACGACGGTGTGGTGGTGGTGGTGGAGAAGAATTCATGCGAGGGCTTCGCCCAAGCCGGAGCGGAGAAACTGGGAGGGAGGAGAGGTGGCAAATTAGGGTTGCGTACGGAGCAGCCTTGGCCGGCCAAACTATCCCTCTATATATAGTCGGGAACTAGGGTTAGGTTTTCACAAAACCCATCTAGTGTCGGCGCCTGGTGGGCCCACACACTACCCTGGCGCGGCCTGGGTGGGACCCGCGCCGGCGTGTTGTGTGGCCCACCCCTGGCCTTTCTCCGTCTCCCCTTTGGACTCCGTCTACGTGACGAGAAAAATAAGAACTTCGTTTTTATTTCGTCCAATTCCGAGAATGTTTCCGAACAACTTTTCTTGAAATACAAAACAGCAGAATTCTTCCAGAACAATTCCGGTCCTCCTCGCGATGTCTTGGATCCCATCCGAGACTCCGAACAACATTCGGTCTCCATCTCATATTCCGAATCTACTTATGCGACATCGAACCTTAAGCGCGTCACCCTACGGTTCGTGAATAATGCCGACATGGTCGAGACTCCTCTCCGAGCAATAACCAATAGCGGGATCTGGAGATCCATAATGGCTCCCACATATTCAACGATGACTTAGTGATCGATTGAACCAATTACATACGATGCCGATTCCCTTTGTCACGCGATATTTTACTTGTCCGAGGTTCGATCATCGGTATCTCCATACCTTGTTCAACCTCGTTACCGACAAGTACTCTTTACTCGTACCGCGGTATGTCATCTCTTGTGATCCAATCATATGCTTGCAAGCTAATCAGACGACATTCCACCGAGAGGGCCCAGAGTATATCTATCCGTCATTAGGATGGACAAATCCTACTATTGATCCATATGCCTCAACTCACACTTTCCGAATACTTAATCCCATCTTTATAACCACCCATTTACGCAATGACGTTTGATCTAATCAAAGTACCCTTCTGGTGTAAGTGATTTACATGATCTCATGGTCGAAGGACTTAGGCAACTATGTACCGAAAGCTTATAGCAAATTGAACTTAATGACTTGATCTTATTCTACGCTCATTTGGGTGTGTGTCCATTATATCATTCACCTAATGACATAACCTTGTTATTAATAACATCCAATGTTCATGATCACGAAACCATGCATCCATTAATCAACAAGCAAGTTATACAAGAGGCTTACTAGGGACTCCTTGTTGTTGACATAACACACATGTACCAATGTTTCGGTTGATACAATTATATCATGGGATGTAAACATTTATCATGAACACTAAGATATAACAATAACTAATTTATTATTGCCTCTTGGGCATATCTCCAATAACCAGACCTTCAAGCTACAAACCAAGGAATTATCCATTGAGATCATACTCTAAAATCGATCGCTTCAAGCCAGGAAGCAATGAAAAAGTGTGTCGTTATCGTCCGATTACATGGATTTTGGGTTGGGGGGTGTCTATATGGTCAGTGTACTATTGCTAAGTTGTAGTGCAGTTATAAAGCTCTCGTAATGATAAACTCGTGAAAACTGATTATTAAAGTGTCAAGTAGGATCCTGCTAAAATCCCACTTCTTGTCCATTTAAAAAGTTTGGGCTCAAAATTTCAGGAAAAGTTAAATTAAAATTCTTCAAATGAACTAGAAATGAGACTTTTACATGACCCCACTTGCAGTCCAATAATAACTTAAACGCTAAAAAAAAGGCTTAGAAATGAGGAATTTATATGTCGGGAATCATATATGAAGGCTTGGTGGCCATTGGAGATGTCTGGGAGCCTGAGAAGAGGAAACTGAAGAGCAGTGTATGAAATGCAGATCTTAGGTGAGATCAAGATGTGTTGTACCCTTAGAGCATCTCTACCGGCGCTCCCGATAGCGGCCTGATAGTGATTTGGGCGCCGGGAGCGAAAATGGGCTCGCACCGGCGCGCCCCAAATGGCGTCGGCGATTTTTCGAGCCCAATAGAAGCGTCGGCAACCCCGTGCCGGCCCCTTCGCTAAGGGCGCGAATTGGGCGCGCCGGCGCCTCGCGAGGCTGAAAATTTTGGGTGTGGGAGCCGCCTGTCAGCCACACAACGACAAAATATACATTTTCTCCCCCAAAACCCCGTCCCCTCGGCCGCTTATTTCTCCCACCAGCCGCTCCATCTCCCATCCAGCCTCCAACCCAAAAAAAACCCTCACCGCCGCGCCATGCCACCGAAGAGAAAGGCTCCGGTGAAGGCAGCAAAGCCGCCGACGAAGGCGCCGCCGAAGACGCGCACCGTCGCGCCGAAGGAGAAGCTGGCGACCATGTTGCAGGAGGAGTGGGACACGGAGATGGAACACTGCTCCTTAATCACGGCCGACCGCAGGAGACGCTGCATCGCCGCCCTCGACGCAGCAAAAGCGGCGACCTCTGCGGAAGCGTGTCTGAGCTTGGGCGGCGGCCTCAACAGCATCTCAAGCTCCCCGTCGTCGCCGGGTTACTACGCGGGGTACACCGCGGACGCGCCGTCGATCTCGCAGATGCGGCTGTCGCAGATGGACGGCCGCGCCCGCTACTCCCCCGAGTATGGGGACAGCGACATGACCGTCGACAACAACGCGCCGTTCTCACCGGATTCAGCGGCTCGGGGCAGCGGTGCCTTCCGCTTCCCCGACCTGAACACGTCGCCTGACCTGCGTTGGACCGAGGGCCACGTGACAGACGGCACCGGCCTTCCCCGCCACCTCTTCTCCGACGATGGCAGGCACACCCACCAGGTGTTCGGCAGCGCGTCCGGCGTGTCCATGGGCGAGGACGAGGTGCGTTTCCTTACTTTTTATGTGTTGTGTGCATCGTAGACATTGGCGGAGACTGAAAGTTTGTAACTTTATGCGTAGATTGCCGGCGAGGAGGAGATCCTGAACGGCATCATACACGGCCATGCCTACGAACCCCCCGTCGAAGACTATGAAGAAGAGGCCGACGAGGACGAAGGTGAAGACGAAGTCCAGGAGGAGCTGATCGACGTTGACACCGGCGTGACCACGACAACGACGTGCATGCGTTCCGCCGGCACTCATGGTTCGAGGTGGAGGTCCTTGGAGGATGAATGCATCATCGAGGCGTGGAAGCAAGTGAGCTTTTGCCCCATCACCAGCGCAAACCAAACCGGGGGCAAGTACTACAAGCGCATCCTCGATTGCTTCAACGAGAAGAAGAACTATGGTGATTACGCCACCATAGAGATGAACCGGAATGAGGGCGCCCTCTCTCACCGTTGGAACTTGATCAAGGCGGCGTGTAGCAAGTTCCATGGCTACTATGAGAAGATCAAGGCACGAAAGGAGAGCGGCAAGACGATGGTGGATTGGGTATGATCTACGCCTATCTTATTTGATGATCCATGTTGTTACATATGAAATGATGATCCATGTTGTTACATATGAAATGATGATCCATGTTGTTACATATGAATTGATGAACCATCTTGTTACATATGAAATGATGATCCAACTTGTTCTATATTTATTTGATGATTGATCTTGTTACATATCTATTTGATGATCCATCTATTTTCATATCTATTTGATGATCCAACTTGTTCCATTGTTTTGCATCATATATTGTTAGATGCTCCAAACTCTAGAAATGTACAAGAAGCAACATGAGGATAAAGACTTACCGTTCATGCATTGCTACAACAAGCTCCAAGGTTGCAAGAAATGGGACGACCTCCTCCACACTCTATTGAAGGACGGGGAAGATGGGCTGGCGCCTCCACCAGGCGCCCCATTGGCAACAAGAAGGCCAAGGCCGAGAGGAATGCGGCGCCGGTATTGGAAGCCATGGACGTCTCCATCGAGAAGATGATCACCTCATTCTCGGTGGAGAATAAGGAAGATGCCGATAGGGCCGCCGTCGTGTGGAAGGCAATCCTCGACAAGCAAGACATGAAGATCGAGTTGGAGAGGGAGAGGGTGGAGGCGGCGAAGATGGAAGCTCACGCCGCTGCCATGAAGGCCACCAACGAAGCGACACAGCTATCGTTGGCCAAAATATCTCAAGAATCGAAGATCTTGATGGCCGACATGGAGAAGATGGACCCGTTCGCGCGGGCGTGGCACGAGATGTCTTGCGAGCGCATCGGCCAAGAGGTGATGGCGGCGCGAGCTGCGTCAGCGCCTCCCCCGACACCATCCACGTTCATGTCTACCTCGGCACCGTCCACGTTCATGTCTCCCCCGACACCGTCGACGTTCATGCCTCCCCTGGCGACCGTGGATCCTGTTGCAGGGACGAAGCTACCGTCGGTCGCCGATGTGGAAGTCGTCGAGGTTGAGCCGCCCGTGACCTCCTTCATGTGATCATCTGGCTTGGAAGCCCTTTTTTGCTCCGGAGACGGCGATCTGGTGGCCGTGTGTTAGCCCAAACTTCTTATTCCAAAACCTATTCGAATTTGGTAGCCGTGTGTTGGCCCAAACTCCATATTCGTAAAGTTATTCGAATTTGAGTTTTCAAATTCAAATTATCTATTGGGGCTATCGTATGAGGCGCGCCGGTGTGGGAGCAGCTCCCCCAAATGAAGGATGTTGTGCCAGCGTTCCCCATATGACAGTGTCGACACCCCTGCTGGCGACTATTTGCGCCCCCGGTGAAGATGCTCTTAGTTGAGAAAAAGAAGTGATTTACTCGTGACTGGACATGGATGATGATAGCTAGGGTAGGGTGTTGCGCGCTCGGTCCCGATTGTTTTCTAAAGCATGTGATGAGTGGACAGAATCGATTCATCGATGTACTAGCTTCAGTGCAAATTAAGCATGAGTACTTTGGTGATATACGGTCGTACAAAGAGAGGGTTTGCAGGCATGTGCAGCTGTCCAAGGTGATAGGATTGAGCAACTGACAGTGTCGAGTCCGAATCGATGTTCGGTACGTGCTCAATGTTGAAGGTTCGATCGGTCTGCGTTAGCATGACTCCATATTAGCGTCATGTATTTCTAGGCGAAAACTTTTTATTTAGGCCTGCTCTTAGCCTGTTATCTCATATAGTGACAGTATTTTAAGAAAGATAATCCTATGTGCTGTTTCTAAATGGTTTATAAATAGGATGTTTCTACGCAGTGCCCTAGCACTAGGTAGTCTTACAGAGTGCCCCACCCAAATATGGAAATAAACCAGTCGGACATATCCGGCGTTCCAAAAGTAGAAAAGATCCACATGTTTCGTCTTTCCACCCGGGATCGTTGCTTTGTCTGAACATAAAACAACGCCCATGTCGAAGAACACCTTCTCATTTCCGGACTCCGTGACAAGAAAAAAATGCGAGAATTTGATCGTGAAAGAATACATCATGTGGTCGTAAATTCACAGAATTAAAAAATAAAATAAATGGATCTGCCATCTCTTTCTTTTCAAGTATTGGCATGTAAAAATTTATAGTTCACCTACATAAATTTACATCCCAGAAAAAATACTAATGTTTGTGATTCTAATTGAAGATATAAAAAATGGCCGACGGATGTAGAAAAAAGAAAGATATTACATCCAAATCTGAGGAATCTGCTATTGTTACATTCAAATCTGGAGGAACTACTAATTCAAGATCTGGATGTAGAATAAGAAAAAAATTCACCTATCGCATCATTCTAGATGTACAAAAAAGAGAAAAAATACATCTGGCTCCAAAAATTTACAACCAGAACCGACTTTTGTTAAATCCTTCGATATTACATCATATACAGTAATTTTACAATTCATAGATGTAATAAAATAGCTATTTTACAGTTCATAGATGTAACAAAATGGCTCCGGTGCAAAGGTCATCGACGAGAACTAGAGAAAACAGTAGGAGGCGGAGATGCGAAATCTCAATTGAGGGAAGGCAGGAGGAGAAGCTAAATCTCACCTAGCGGAGAATGTTGCCTGTAGTATGACGAAGTGGACGCCGCCGGCGAGCACGAAAATGCGGTTCACGATGGCGCGGCGACGTCGAGGTCGGCGATGAAAAAAGCGACAAAGGCGAGGCCAAGAAGAAGGCAGATGCTGGGGTGCGGAGCAGGCAAGGGCGTGCCAGATCTCGTCGAGGCCGTCGGTAGCCATCACTCCCGATAGCCGACGAGAACCGTGGAGGCAGGGGTCGGGGCAGCGGCGCGAAGTACTTGTTAATCTTGGGCTCGTCGGAGACGGGAGTGGCGGCGCGCATGCGTGTGGCGAAGCGGCGGCCGGATGCAGGGGTCGGGGCGGCGGCGAGAAGGAAGGGAGAGCTGAGCGCCATCAGAGAGGAGACGGCCGCGTCCGCCGCGGGCCTGCTCGTGAGGTCCACAACCCAGGCCGGAGGAGACTCGGAGGCACATCACCAAGGCAGAGGAAGGGCTTGATTCGTAGGCGGCCACCGGCCAATCCGTCGCCGCCGTTGAAGAGAATCGTAGAAGAGGATCGGACATGGAGGGGAGAGGTCGAGTCAGGGAGATGTTTCACGGGAGAACAGAGAGCGAAGACCAGCCTGGCCACGTGCAGGGCTTTTCACCATTCACCCACCGCTTCGTAATCACCCTCAGATGGAAATCAGACGAGCCCAGGACGTGGTCACTGTGTAAGGCAACACAGTGCCCTGGCATTTATTAGAATTCGGGTTATAAATAAGCTTGCACTAAATGATTTTAGGCTCATACTTGCATGTGGTTGAGCTAGCAATTTATTTGTTTTACCTATGACAACGCTGCAAGAGTACTAGTTAAGATACAATGTTGTTCTCTTTTACTTAACTACGGTACCATATCGGCAGAAAACTTGTAATATTTGGGACAAGAAACTAGCATTCGGAGAGGCCTTACATTAGCTATTTAGAGCAATTATAGTAAGGGGTATATAGCCCCCTTAGGTGGTACCTTTTTCTATGTGGGGTAGAGAAACATGAAAAAAATGAGGGTAGTTACTATATGAGATGTGTTGATTTATGATCTTATTTTAGTGATAATGGCTAAAATGGTCAAAGAATCCACCCTATAATTTGTGAGATTTTTGTGTCAAAAAGGTCACAATTCTATAGCATAGAATAATCATAAAATGGACATCATGGTTTACAAGATTATTTCTAGTCGATCGTGACCGCTTTAGAGCTAGCATCATACTTGCGTATTGGTATGATTGAGCGGTCAAATCATCAATTTAACCTATGTGTCGTGTCTAGTATGGGCTATAATGAGGAAGGTAGGACCCACACATTAACTCAATTACCCAAACTGATCAGTGGGACCTATATCGGATTTGCTGGACCAACTATCATGCTACCTATGATAGGTGGGACCAATATCTGACACACATTTGGGTGGAGTCGGTACTTCAAGACCTACGTACTTAACAATGAATCCTATGATGCACACCCGCACAACGCACCTTAAGATTGGTTTCCACCTTGTATAGAGAGAGTAGTTGTGATTTATTTGGATGCCCGGTTTCATCTCTACTAGAGATAAGCTATCTCACATATTAACAAAACATGCCACTTGTCAGATGCTATACCGATTCAAGTTCAATCTAATTCTTGCGGCTGCAGGTTAAGAGTGAGGACGGATGTTAATATTAACCTAATCGTTTTAGGTTAGGAAGTGTATCCCACTGGTATATTTTATAAACCGGCCTTGTACAAGTTATCACTCGGTATGTTAACATGACACGACCATCAAGCCTAATTACGCTTGCAAACTGTCATTTATAGGCAAGGCATCAACGATAGCCACCAGACCTTCAAGCTACAGACCAAGAAATTATCCATTGAGATCATACTCCAAAATCGATCGCTTCAAGCTCGGAAGCAATGAAAAAGTGTATCATCATCGTCCGATTTAGGATTACATGGATTTAGGGTTTACCTCGGGAGGGGGGTTGTCTATATTGTCGTTGTACTATTGCTAAGTTGTAGTGCAGTTATAAAGCTCTTGTAATGATAAACTCGTGAAAACTGATTATTAAAGCGTCAAGTGGGATCCTGCTAAAATCCCACTTCTTGTCCATTTAGAAAGTTTTAGCTCAAAATTTCAGAAAAAAGTTAAACTAAAATTCTTGAAATGAACTAGAAAGAGACTTTTACATGACCCCACTTGCAGTCCAATAATAACTTAAACGCCAAAAAAAAGGCTTAGAAATGAGGAATTTATATGTCGGGAATCATATATGAAGGAAAACAACAACAAGCCGAGACGCTTGTGATTATCAGTACTAATACACAACAAAACATGTAGCACGTGACTGCGAGCGCCGCCTATTCGTGCTGCACGTATACGTCGATCTCGACGATGCCGCCCGTGGCGAGGCTGTAGTCGTAGTTCTTGGTGAGCATGTATCCCCTCGCGTACCGGAACCGGCCCGTGCCGCCGATGAGCACCGACTCCCGCACCGTCGCGTCCATGTCGATGCGGCCCCTCGCCGTCAGGGAGCTGCCACGGTGCTCGCCGGCCTCCAGGACCAGGTGCAGGGTCAGGTCGGACACGATGCCGCCCTCCGACACGCGCACCGCCCAGCCCTGCGCCGTGCCCACCCGCGCGCTGCCGCCGCTTGGGCCATCCGTCAGCGCGTTGTTCAGCACCACGATGTCGCCGAACTGCCGTGGCGCGGTCTTCAGAGTCGTCGTGTCATTGTCGCCGTCACTGGAGCGCCCGGACACGACGCGCTTCGCGGTGGGGCGCGGGCCCGTGTAGTCGTCGTGCATGTAGAAGTGGAGGTGCGTCGTGGTGGCTGTGCCGCCGGACTTGTTGCCGCTCGCGTCGTAGCGGTAGAAGAAGACGGAGCCTGCGAGGAAGAAGGCCGACGCCAGCAAGAGGGAAGAGAGTGAAGCCATGGTCAGTAGCCTGTTGCTAGATGTGCTTCACTTGGTTAGAGACGAGTGTACATGAGTGGGTATGGCCATCGCCTAGCGATTGCGGACTATATATAGACTCCACAATTCCACATAACTAGTTTGTACTAAATCAATCGTCTTGGTTTATAATTTTGTACACCTAGATTGGTTGATATTTTGTGTTATGTATAAGCGCGATATGATGCCACCACCAACAGAACTGAACAAAATGAATGCCAACCGCTCAATGATGCATCTTTGATTCCACGTTATTATTGATATTTATAATATTGTATTATCTCCATTTGAAAATAAGTGTCTTAGTTTTATCTAAAACAAATGTATATAGACGAATTTTAGTTGTACGTACATCTGTATCTTAAAAAAATAAGACACTTATTTTTAAACAAAGAAAGAACATATACAAGTGCCAGATTATGATATTGTCCAAGATATTTTCAACTCTTCAGTACGAAAAATCTTACAGGGCACGGACCTTTTCTTTTCTTTGGTGGTACTACTAGATAACGATAAGATTTAGTCTGATAATTTATATGCAAAGTGATAATTCCTTAAAAGAGGAATAGGTCATGCATGTTGCTCTTACATAGCAAGGCATTCGCTCCGCCCGCGCGTCGTCCCCCAGGGCGACGGCAGGGCGAACCCTAGCGCCGCCAGCCGCCGTCTCCCCTCCGCCCCTTCCCTCCGCCGCTGCCGTCGGCGCTAGCCACGGTGGCGGCGGGCCCCGGCGCCAAAGGGAGTTGGGGGGTGGCCGTGGCGACGACCTGATGTGGCGGCTGCTGCGGGGAGACGAGCACGGCATCCGAGGCGGCGATCCCCTGGTGTGCGGCGGCAACTGGTCCTTCCAAGGCTTCCCGGCGATGGGGGGTGGTGGTGGCCGCGGGTCTGGTTCCCACACAGATCCGTCGTGGTTCTCCTGACGGCGCGAGGAGGGGCAGCGACTTTGCGAGGCGAGGATGGTGTGGTACCGGCGTCCAAGACCGCGTGGCGTGACAGGCCCGATCTTTGATCTGGGTCGCGTGGGTCTCGGATGGTGTGTTCACCATTTCCTCCTTCGTTTTCGCTGGCTAGCAGATGACGGTGAGGGGGCCTGTTCATCTGTTTCGCAGTTTGAAGGTGGTGGTCCTAGGGTTTCTCTTGCGCGAAGATGGAGACCTTCCTGAGGTCTGCCCTTCTTGATCTAGCCGGAGTATTAAGTTCCGGAAGGCGCCGCTGACGAATATAACAGTGCTTCTTTTGCCTGGAGTTTGCTGGATCGGGTGGTATTCGATCGTGCGCACCCATGTTTTTATTCCAGCCGTTTGGTTCTGGAGGGAGCGGCGCAAAGCTCTGTTCTGTGTTGACACCAAGTGACATTTTGGTCCATGGTGAAGTCAGAAGAAGAGAATATCTGTTGACTGCCAAAACCCACCGGCGGGCAGCGGCCTTGTCAACACTGTAGAGCCGGGGGGAGCCTAGAGCTGCGGCTGGCTGAGACCCCTCCGAGCGACGGCCCGCAATGCTCTTCTGGTCACACGCGGCGTTGCGAAGTGCAAGGGCGTGCCACCTGACCTATACACGGTCGGGAAGGTGATGAGGTTGCCTCGCTTAGTTTCTCCGCAGGGCATACATGTAAACGTTAAATACGAGCCTCGATCGGCTCTCGGGTTATCCTGTGAATCGGCTCAAAGAGCCGATCCACCCATGATCCGTACGGGGTGCACGAATACTTGGTGGTCCTGCTTGATCAAGATGAAGCTAATGAGATCTACGACGATTTAGGGTTTTCACCGCATAACCGGATCATCCTACTCCAGGTTGGGCCTTGCGGCCACGCACGGTGCTCGTAAGCCGATCCTAAACAAGGCCAAAAAACCAACATGAAGTTGATCCTAGGAACATCCCGTTTAGGACTTGCGAACGCCACCCTACGTGCCACCTGGATCCTCCCCCCATTGTAAGGCCAAACTATTGCAGATATTAAACTAATCCTTGTAGAACAAGGAGCAATCGTAACGGATCAGATCTACTAAATAATGATCAAGCGGGGTGCCGCCCCACACCTGAGATAGGCGTGAGGACGGCTAGATATGCAAGGGTTGCACTACGTAAGCATGCTTAAACGAAGAACAATGCTAACCCTAACACATCTAATGATAACTACGTTGCTCGCCATCAAAAACGCTTCGGTACGAGCAACGCATGAACAACGTGGGGCTTGTGCTGCCTAGATCGCAAGATGCGATCTAGGCGGCATGTCGCTTACCTGATAGAAACCCTCGAGATGAAGGAGTTGGCGATGCGCCGAGATTGGTTTGTTTTTGGGGTTGAACGTGAGTTGTTGTTTATTCCATAAACCCTAGGTACATATTTATAGTCCAGCGGACTCTCTAATGCGGGCGTGCACTAAACCGTGCACGATATAAACTCTAACTTCTAAACCGATACACAATCTATTATACTAAGATACACGGGCTATCCAGCCCAAATTCTTCGTGCAAGGCCGCTTCATAGTTCTTTCATATGTAATCTTCCAAGCCTATCTTGATCGCGGCCCACCTCCTGATTTAGCCAAAATCTGGTGATAACACATGCCCCCCTGGTTTTGGTAATGATAATTTCAAAACCACTCTGCTTCTCTTTTTTTTTCTTTTTTTAGAGGGGTCGTATCACAGCAGAGCGGAGCTGTCGCAGCATGCCTCATCATGACGTCTTGCCTTCCCAACTTCTCTGCACGATTTGACAGTTTTGGCACCATATCCTCGAGAACTGCTCGGAAATTAAAAACCCCCACCTCCTTTTATTTAGCCGCAACGAACAGTTCTCTTCTTTACCTCTTCCGCAGCGGCGCTCCAAAAAACCCTCCTCTGCAACCATGTCCTCTTCCTCTTCCTCTTCTTCTTCGTCGGATCTTTCCCACGTGTCCTCTCCCATCCGAGAGTCGACGCCCTCGTGGGGTACGCAAGCGGCGTACGACATCCTTGCCCCGACAAAGTGGGACAAAGAGGACCATGACTCCTCCGTCTGGTCCGAGGATGACAAATCCCAAACCGACGGGGAAAGCGTCCTCCGCTCCCTTGCTGATGAGGAAGCGGTGGTGGAGAGCGAAGACGACCGCCTCTCCTGGGCGGATTTCACCACCTCCGAGGAGGTGAAGGAGGAGGGAGAGGAGGAGGAAGATGAAGACAGCTCCTCCGACGAGCCGCCGGCCAAACGCCGCCACCTCTGGCCCGGGAACTTCAGCGACGTCGACGGTGGACGACGATGCTGACGAAGAGGATGAAGACGACGAGGGTCCTCTCGGCGGCCGCTGGAGCAGCGATGACGAGCCGGCGGGGAGCAGCGCCGGCGGTGGCGATGACGGCGACGACGCCGACGACGAGGGCAGCAGCGGCCCCTAGATAGGGTCTTAGCATAGGGCTAGCGGTAGCGAGACGGGGCAATGTATCCCCCTGGTCTTTCCTTTTGAGAGCAATCAGCTCTTCTCTGTAAGAAATCTGGCTCATCAATGAAGAAATTCCCCAACTTGATTTTGCCGATTCCCTTTATGATAACTTAGCCGATTGTCTTCCCTCCTGATTCTGCCGATTGCCACACTAGACCATGCCCAACAAGCCGATGGCATCGCATCGGTCTCCCACACTAGATTTCGAGATAGATCCACCCAGACCCAAACTCCTTGCCACACAAGGCCAAGCCTTACTCGCGCGAATCCACAGATCTCATTCAAGATGACATGTTGGACCTAGCGGCAAAACTCCTGAAATAATGTCAGGTCTCCTCTTCCTTATTCTCTCCGAATTCTGCTCGTTCAGCTCCGACAGCTTCCCTTTACAATAAACACCGTCTTTTGAACGAGCCGACACGAAGAGTGGGCCCACTTTGACAGAGTTGGTTAGACCTCGAGGGCGAGCTGCCCCCCGAGCCTCAGCCAAGGCGAGGGTAAAGGATGGATCATCACCATTGAGATTTCGGGGCGGGCTCAACCTTGTCCAAGAGAGCTATCCCGCAGGGCCACCAGCCGATCACCTCCCTTCCGTTGAGGGTCCATACAGCCGATCAGCAAGCTATGATAATTTTGCAACATAAGCACCATTCTTCGGGTAACTTGTGGTGCGGAGTTCGGCCGATCCCAACGACATCGGCTCCCCGGAGCGAGAGACCTTCAAGGTGAGCTGCCCCCCGGGCCTTCAAGGTGAGAATAGCAGCGAGCTGATCACGTCAATCATCCTTGGTTTCTAACTCACAACGCCGTATCAACCGATTCAGAACAAATCGGCTCTTTTAGAGTGAGGGAATTTCAGGACGAGCCGCCCTCCCCCGAGCTTTTTCAGTCCAAACCTTGCGCCTTGCTGATCAGATCAGCTCATCGTCTTCGGCAGGCTGAAGCGACTTCCGGTGAGAACGTCTTCGCATTTCTGACACCCTCCAGACTCTTGGAGGGCACTACCCCCCCTGCTCTTAAGTCGATGTCTGTGCATCGGCTATGCCTGAAATTTTTCGAATTTTTTCGGCCGACTTGTATATCGGCCCCCATGTTCCAATACCCATCAACAGAAGATGAACTGCTTCTGTTGCACATCCTCGTATTTTATCTACCTGGGTGCCCCCCCCCGAGCCGATTCTGTCAAGAGAATTGATGGTATCGGCTCTGTTGGATAACATGTTGAACCCAGGCAGCATGGTGGGTGAGGATATTCACGGCCGATTACTGGAATCGGCCTCCACGTTGTTTGCTCAGTGAAGGTTTTGTAATGCTCCTTCACAGATCCTTGGGGCCGATCACAAGGATCAGCCTCGCCGACTTGCACATCGCTTGGCTTAAACTACATGGTCGGGCCGGTGGATAAAACTAGCTTAACCCTTCCCTTCGTCACATCGATGCGCTCGCGATCGTCCAATTTGATGCTCGAGAGGGGTTCTTGGCCTGCTCGCTTCCCATGCATTCATGCCAGCCGTTGAGACTTCAGCCGAGTCGTCGGCTTGGACGACCTCCACCTCATCACCATCCCACTGTATTATGCATTGGTGCATCGTGGAGGGAATGCAGCAGTTGGCGTGGATCCAATCTCTTCCCGGCAGAAACAGCATAACTGCTCGTGCTATCAACGATAAAGAACGCCGTAGAGATGGTTTTTCTTCCTACGGTCAGATCCACGTTCAGAACTCCTTGTGCCTCAGACGCTTGGCCGTTGAAATCGCTCAACGTTACGTTGGTCTTGATTAGATCCGAACTCGAGCGTCCCAGCCGCCGTAGCATAGAGTATGGCATGATGTTAATCGCCGCTCCGGTGTCCACCAAGCATCCTCGTTTACGGGCCTCCCATCAATATACCCTCGTAAGTACGGGGCCTTCGGATGCCCGTAGCTCCTGTCTCGTGGCTTCTCAAAGATAACCGGCCGTGGGCCGCAGTCAAGTTGTGCCACGGAGGTCTCGTCTAATCCTGGGGCATTGAACTCCGAAGGGAGGATAAACACCATATTTGTGCCAGCCGATGTTTCATCATCGGCTTCTCTCTGTTCGGGCGCCACTCTTTTCTTTGTGGCTGACCTTCCTCGTTCGGGGTTCGCAGAATTTTGGCGGCCGGATCAGGCCGTGCCCTCCTTAGCGTGCGCGAGTATAATCTTTCGGTTTCTTCCAACCCTTGCGGTACGCTGGACTCTTTGCTTCGGGAACGGCTGAGCCCATCAGGGCCCCATCTGGGCTGATGATATTTGCACTCTTCGCCACTGTCCTCCAGCTCCTCGAGATCTTCCATCTGAGGGGACTCAGCCTGCTTGTTCCGATGCGGGAAAGGCCCTAGCCGGCTGAACACAGACACGTTAGCGGCACCCTTCTTCCTTTGTTTGCATTCTGGGCAGTCCTCGATTGTTGGCAATCGGCTCCTCCCTGAGTCCCAGCAATGTTTGAAGAACGGGCAGTCCCAGTGCCTATCCATGTCACTCAGCCCCCTTGGCTTCCCTTCGGCGCGACGATCGTACCCGCTGTTGCTTCTACCATGTTGGCGGTACCCTCCAACCTCGGCATCAGACCGGAAATTCCTCTCACCGTCGGCGTCGTAGCGCCGACGTCGGTCGTGGTGTTGTTCGTATTTGTTGAGAGGGTGCTTGGAGTGTGGGCGTTGATACCGCATGTTCCCCATTCCCCCTCTTGCCAGGTACCGCCTGTCCTCACTTCGGGGTTGGTCGCGCGGATCGGCTTCCTTCTCATCCTTGCCACGGGAGTGGCTGCTTTCTGTTTCCTCTTTGTCATGGCGGCTTGCAGATCCTGCCACATTGACACCAAAGGAAAACTTTGGCCGATCTCTGGGGTGGCTGAGATCCACCGTGTCGACACCGGGACCCGGACGTGGGTTTCTACCAAGCCCGATACCGTGCGGCCGGGTCTTCTCAGCGGAGCCGATGAGTTCGGTTCCAAGGGTTGCCTTGATCCCGTCATGTTTCCTTCTGAGCTCCTTGGGCAGATCCCCATGCTTCAGAGACTTGGTGCGCTCCTCCAACGGGGTGGAGAGATCTCTCCCATCAAGTGCGCCTTCGGGCGTGGAGCCCCTCCCCCTGACGCCATGGGAGTGGGTTTGGTGGGAGGAGCCGAAGAGTGCGGCTTCGAGGATGGCTTTGATCTCGTCGCATGTGACTGGCGTGCCGTCCGCCATCTCAGATGTAGATGGCGATGTGGTTGATGTAGACGATGGTCCCACCGGGCGTGCCAGAATGTGTTGACTGATATAAACTCTAACTTCTAAACCGATACACAATCTATTATACTAAGATACACGGGCTATCCAGCCCAAATTCTCCGTGCAAGGCCGCTTCATAGTTCTTTCATATGTAATCTTCCAAGCCTATCTTGATCGCGGCCCACCTCCTGATTTAGCCAAAATCTGGTGATAACAATATCATGAAGACCGGATCGGAGGTCTAGCTAATGGGGATTTAAGTCTCCGCGCTGTTGAGGGACTTGCTTGGTGTTCCGGGCATCGCAGCAGTGGTATGCAAGTGGGGGCGGCAGCACATGTGAAGTTCACAGTCCTACCTTTCAGGGTGAAAATCCAAGGTCTGGCCTTAACTGGTTGTGCCTGGCAATAACCTTGTTGGAGGCATTGTTTTTGAGAGCGGGGACTATCTTCAGGGTGAAAACCTAAGATCTTTGATCGGGCGACGACGGCGCTGGTGCACTGTTTCCTTCTTGGAGGCGTCGCTTTTGGAGAGTCTGTATTTCAAGTGTTGTCTTGGTGGTGGATGTATTGCTGTTGCTAGGCCTAGAATGCTGCAGCGGGACTTTTGTTTCTTAGTTTTCTTTTTCCTTTGTTGGATGTGTGCATCCGTACTGCCATTAGGGTGATGCGTTATTGCAGAGGCTGAGTGTAATTGGTATCTTCTGATATTAATATATTCCCTTTATCGAAAAAAGCAAGGCATCGCTCCAAAGAGTGGAGGATGGCCAGAGTCCAGAGAGCATATATGCCTGTCTGAGTGTGTTACATGATATTCTCTACTCGACGTATTGGATTATTCCCATCGTGGAAAACACTTTACAGTACACTTTCCAACACAACCGTGACAAAAGTTTATCTTTCACTTTTCAAACCAGAAACAGAAAGCATTTAAACTGAATCTCGGACTATTGATGTATTCCACATTTCACAGTTCGATTAGTGTTCTTTAGTTTAGTATGACACATGGGACCAAGGTCCCACCACTACAATTAATCAGTTCACCTTTTCATCATCTAATTAGGTTATCACTTTAGCATATGCTTGTGGACTGTGATGCTATATGTAAGAGCAAAACAGCCATACTGGGTCAAAATATACAGTTTCATAGTTTAGTGGCTTATTTGATTTGTAGGATCAAGGAAGACAAGATATATAATATGGAAAACATTATAATGCATGTCATGTCGAACATAATTCAGAAGCTTTTCGTGTTTGCACCAAAAAAATAGTTTGGTTACACTACAGAAACAAAAAAAAAATATCATCCCAAGAGCTTTGGTGGATGATTCTTTTTAGTGCAGTTGAATCTTTAGGAAATTTCTAAAGATTTAATCCTACAACTCAGACAACTTGTATAGATCAAAATTCTTCATTATTCTCAAAAAATCAATACAAAAACCATATGATTGCAATCGTGGTTTTAGATTTAGATCTTAAACATGAAGTGCGCCTCTCTATATCTAAAAAAAAAAAAAAAGATAAATACAGCGATGTACTCCGTTTGTGCCCAATTGGTTAATATGGAGACATCATCAGTTATCCATAGTGCAAGTAATAGGCTGTAACAAGTAATCCGGCCAGAGGGAGTAGAAAATAACATGAAGCTTGAAACTAGTATTTTTCTTTGTGTTTTTTCCGTTATTTATTTTGTAGGTTTTTCTATGACTTAATAGATTTAGATTTCTTTAAGTCATTTGATGTAGAGCAACTTAAATTGGGTAAAAACACATTTATGGTCTTGTAAAAACTTCTACTTAATTAATCGAATGGGGCAAAGCTTTTGCCCCCGTTTAAAAAAATAGATGAAAATTGCTGCAACGATAACTTTTAGCGGACTAAGACATAGACGGATCCATATAGTTTAGAGCACACAAAATTATCTCGAAACCAAATCGACTTATGGTGTGTTGGTATTAGCCAGGTTTGCTCTACCAAATATTTGCCTTGCTAAAATATGGATTGAAGTTTTGATTCTCCCAAAATAACTTGTTCAACTTTGTCCATATACGGAAGTTTAAAAAATGAACTTTAGTTGGCAATAGGCAACATATAAGGGCATGTACAACGCAAAGCGCTTATCTAGGCGCTTAGAACATAAAAATAAATGGCATGAAATAGGAAAATGCCTCCGCTTCTAACTTTTCCAACGCAGGGAGCTAGCAGCAGGATTCCATCACGTAACTGCTCAACGGGCCGGAATAAAATTCTAGCGCCCCTAGATAAGCGTCCCGTTGTACATGCTCTAACAACACCTAAAAAGAAAGTTAATAGGAAACAGACTTAGCGATGGCTGAGAGCAATCTAACAAACAGCTCACGAGAAAGTCCCCTAGCAAAAAAACCTAGGGTTTCTCTATCCTCCGACGGCGCCGCCCGTCGAGAGTAGCTTTTGGCCGTGTTCTACCCTTGGGAAGCATGGCGGACAAAGGGGAATCAAGAGGAACTCGTTCTGAGCAGGTGGATGATTTGCTAAGCCGTCTAAACCTCGCTGAGGAGGAAGAAGATGGGTTTGTCTGGGAGGAGGAGGTCCAGGATCCTGCTGTGAAAGCCCAATGGTTAGCGATCGTGAAGGTCCACACGTCGAGGGGCTTTATCCCTAGTGCGCTCTATGCTGACATGAGATCGGCATGGAACCCGGAAAAAGAGGTTGCGTGGAGGAGGATTGAAGAAAATATGTTCATAATTCAGTTCTCATGCCTAGGAGATTGGAACAAGGCGATGATGCAAGGACCCTGTTTTTTCCGAAATCAAGCTTTGGTGATGGAAGAGTATGATGGGCTTCAAAACCCTAGGTTGATTGTACTGGATTAAATCATGATTTTGGCACAAGTCATGAAACTTTCGGATCTCTATCTGAAGGTTCCGATCATTAAGGGGATGTGCAGATCTATGGGAGAAATCTTGGAAGTCCAGATCAAATTACCGGCGGGATATATAGGTGAATTTGTGCGTGTTCGTGCTAAGATGGATATCAACAAGAAGATCGTCCGGTTTGTGTCAATGACAAGGGAGAAGAAAAAGGAGTGGTATCAGGTCAAACATGAGAAACTACCAACGTTCTGCCATAACTGCGGTTTCATTGGACACTGGTATGAAGAATGTGGCGATGGGATACATGATGTGACAAAGTTTGAATGGGATGAATTTATCTTGGCCCCAACTGGTCAGGGAGGTGGGTAGAGGTAGAGGAGGTGGTCGTGCACCCTTTTCTAACAGCGTCCCATTCATGGGGAGGGGACGAGGCAGATCAGGAGATATGCCTCCGGGTATGAACTCTGCAAAATATGGACCAAATTCTAGGATTGATTGAGACGATGTGGAGGAGATGGATGTAAATGATGGTTATTTAAATACTAGGAAAAGACTGAATTTTGAGGGGCAGACTGAGAGAACCCTCAAGCATTGGCCATTATAGGTGGAAGCACTGTAGCAAATATGGTTGGCATTTTTGATAGCAATGGTGTTGGTACAAATACTGAAGTGGGCACCCCAGGGAAGGTGCAATCCCAGAAAAAAATCCAAGACGGGTCAAGATGACTTAAACGACATGATATCGGCGACCTCTGATTCAGAGGTTGACCGGACGGAATGAAAATATTAGGATATAATGGCCGTGGCCTCCAAGGGGCTGCGGCGATTCGGGCTCTGCAGAATCTTTGTAAGCGGAGCAATCGGATATGATCTTTTTGTCGGAAACTCATCTTGATGATGGCCGGCAGAATGTTTGCGTCATATGTTGAGGATGGATCGTAAGGAAGTTGTTCGAAGTGATGGCCGTAGTGGCGTCCTCTTGCTCTTGTGGAAGAAAGATGTTCAGATTTTTCTCGGGTATAAGACCAACAACTATATTGACGTTGAAGTTGGTTCTGGAGTGAATAATGTTTGGCGGTTTACTGGTTTATACGGTGAACCAAAGTGGCAAGAGAAGCATTTAACTTGGCAGTACCTTTGGGAGTTACATGCTCGACATGATATGCCCTGGCTGGTGATGGGGGACCTTAATGAAATCCTCTATCAGTTTGAGAAGGAGGGAGGTAATCCAAGACCCCAACATTTTATGTAGGCTTTTAAGGATGCACTATATGACTGTAACCGGGCATATTTTGGCTATATTGGTCATAAATTCACCTAGCATAGAGGTAAAATAAGAGAGAGACTTGATCATGCTCTGTCCAATGAAGCTTGGAACCTGAAATTTGGGGATGTTGTTCTGGAGAATATGGAATACAGTCATTCTGATCGTAGACCAATTTTAATGGAATTTGATAAAGAGGATATAGAGGAAAGAATTGTCCCGACTGTGCTAAGATTTTAAGCCAAATGGTTGAAAGAAGCACACTTTAGACAGGTAGTTGAAGAATCTTGGGAGCAAGCTGGTTTGGGATCTCAACCTACTTTGTTGGCGGGAAAACTTGCTTTTGTCCATGACCAACTACATAAGTGGGGCAAATCTATTCTGCAAAAATCTAAGAAGGCTATTAGAAAACTCAACGCGACTTGGAAAAGGTATCAAGGGCGCCTTTAATAGATGAAAACATTGCGGGATTGAGAATTATAGCGAAGGAAATTGAAGATATGTTGGAAAAAGAGGAGATTCATTGGGCCCAAAGAAGTAGGATCAATTGGCTGCAGCATGGGGATAAAAATACCTCCTATTTTCATCACTTCGCTAATGAAAGGAAAAAAAGAAATTTGATAAGGAAATTGAAAGATGACAGTGGTGCCTGGGTAGAAGGAGTGGCTGATCTTAACCCCATGGTGTCGGATTACTTTGCAGGCCTGTTCTCTTCCGAAATTGAGGAACCTGACCCGAAACTTATTAATAAAGTTAACCCCAAGGTGGATGATCGTATGAATGGACAACTTTTGAAACCCTTCACGGCAGAAGATGTTAAAATATCACTATTTTCTATTGGTGATATGAAGGCACCGGGGGCAGATGGTCTTCATGCTATTTTCTTCAAGAAATGTTGGAACATTTTGGGGGAGGTCTTAACAGCGGAGGTTTTAAGCTCCATCAACAATAAAACTATCCCTGAAGGTTGGAATGATACGGTAATCATTTTAATACACAAAGTGAAAAATCCTGAATTTATCACCCAATATAGGCCTATAGTTTATGCAATATTCTATACAAGGTGATCTCTAAAATGCTTGCTTTCCGACTAAAGTTTGTTCTTGATGAGGCTATTTCTCCGATGCAAAGTGCTTTTGTTCCTTGAAGAGCTTATGAATGCCTACATAAAATCAAGAACAAGAAAGTAGGTAAATGGGGGTATTGTGCTGTTAAACTGGATATGCACAAGACCTAGATCGTGTAGAATGGAATTTCCTTGAAAGTATGATGATACAATTGGAATTCCAGGAGGATTTTGTGAATCTTTTGATGATGTGTGTAAGGTCGGTGAAGTATAAGATCAGATTTAACAATCAAGAATCAAATTCCTTTACTCCATCTAGAGGGCTTTGTCAAGGGGATCCTTTGTCTCCTTATTTGTTTCTTATTTGTGCGGAAGGTTTATGAGTTTACTGGCTCATGGAGAGGAGGTTCGTGGCATGGAATGTGTTAGGGTTAGCAGAAATGCTCCATCAGTGTCTCGTTTACTGTTTGATGATGAATCCCTTATCCTTATGAAGGCAAATATGACTAATGCAATCTCATTGAGACAAGTGCTTGATCAATACTGCGCAAGTTCGGGACACCTTGTGAGCTAGGCGAAGTGCAGCGTGTTTTTAGCCCTAATGTGGATACTGGGGTGAAGGCTGAGATTTGTACATAATTGAATATAATGACGGAGGCATTATCAGATAAATACTTGGGATTGCCATCTATGGTCGGTGTAGACCGGAGTGAGAGCTTCCTGTATCTGCTTGAGAGGATCATTAAAAGGTTTGATGGATGGAAGGAAAAAATTTCCTTTCAATGGGAGGAAAAGAAATTTTGCTAAAAGCAATCATCCAATCTCTTTCGGTTTATGCTATGTCTATCTTCAATATTCCAAAGAACCTATGCAAGCATATGACAGATGCCATGGCTAGCTTCTGGTGGGGAGACACGGAGGAGAAGAATAAACTACACTGGATGGCGTAGTGGAAAATATGCATCCCTAAGAAATTTGGTGGCATGGGCTTCCAAGATTTACATGCTTTTAACCATGCGATGTTAGCAAAGAAGTGTTGGTGCCTTATTACTAAACCAAATTCACTATGTGCTCAGATTTTGAGTGCTAAGTATTACCCAAATAGTGATCTCTTGAAAGCTAGTCCAAAGAAAGGTTCATCATTTACCTGGCAAAGTATCATCACGGGTCTGAATGTGTTTAAAAGAGGTTATATTTGGAGAGTTGGTACGAGGAAAAAAATTAATATTTCGGAGGATTGCTAGATTCTAGATAGTCCAGATCGCAAAATTCAAACTCCAAAAGGTCAAGTTTTAATTAAGTTGGTTAATGCTCTAATTGATCCCGTCTCCTTGCAATGGGATTCAAATTTGATCGGATATATTTTTAACCCAATTGATGCCGCCAGAATATTACGGAATCCTTTGAGTGAAAATCTAAATGAAGATTTTATATCATGGCATATGACAAAGTCTCACTGCTTCTCAGTTCGTTCGGCTTATTATACCCAGTGGATCATCTTCATGGACACAAACTAGACAGGACAACAGATCAAAGTACATCATAACATAATCCGGTGTGGTAGCAGGTGTGGAAATTGAAAGTGCCGAGTAAAATTCAAATTTTTGTTTGGCGGGCTTTACATGGAATTGTCCCTGGCATGTCAATTCTTGCAAATAAACACATCCCGGCTTCTGGACAATGCCCGGTCTGCCTCCAAGGAGCGGAGGATATTCGTCATCTTATGTTCACATGTGATCGTGCTAGAGAGGTGTGGCGAGTAATTGGACTAAGGCATGTGATTGAGCCGGCCCTTGTGGACCGCTCTGGTTCAGTTGTGTTAGAGGGTCCTCTATGCGATGACTTGCATATGCCCTCACCGATCAGTTCAGTGGGGATTAAAGAGCTTATTGCAACTTCAGCTTGGTACATATGGTGGCAAAGACAAGAAATTAAGAAGGGGGAGTCAGTAGCTACTCCGGCAAGAACAACTTTTGCTATTGCAGGATTGGCGCGGAATTATTACGGTGCCGAAACATCTACTGAGCCAAAGGTTCTATACTGCACCAGGCCGGATTCTCACACATACAAGATAAATGTTGACGATGCTTGCTTTCCGAATGGTTCAGGTGCAATTGGTGTAATTCTCCGTAATCACAAGGGAGTGGCTTTGGCAGGAAGGAGCAGATTGTTTAATAATGTTCTAAATGCATCAACTGTTGAAGCTTTGGCGTTAAAAGATGGGATCCAAGTGGCTGAAGTTCTGGGCTGCATACCTGTTGTGTTGGAATCAGATTGCTTGGAGATAGTTAATTTGTTTAATGATATAATGATCTATAGAGTCCCTATACGGGCAATATTAGCAGACTGTCTACATCAAGCACAAGCTATTACCATGTGAAGCATTGTTCCAGGGAAGCAAATGAAGTGGCTCACAACGTTAGCTAAGCATAGCTATTTTAATAATTTATGTTGTAATTGGAACGGTGATCCTCCTAGTTTTCTATTGAATAGATTATCGCATGATGCAAGGATCATTTGATTATAGAGCGACAAGTTTATTACGCATTCTTTTTTCCTCTTCAGGGTATCTAAGAGGATTGGGAGGTTTTTAATGAGGCGCCTTACTTGCTTAATATATGAGTATGATTTCATTTTTTTTTACAAACTGTATCCAACCAAATACAGAAGTTCTAGCCGGCATCCATACATACCTTTCAACCCTAGATCTTCCACTTGCGTCACTACTCCCGATTTTTTTTTTTTTTTGACAGCACCACTCCCCCGAACTTGAGCTCCCTATTCAGATTCACCCACCCGCCGGAGCCGGATTCCGTCGAACCAAACCCTATAACCGGTCGCCACTCCGACAGTTGCCGTCGTCGCCATGCCCCGCCGCAGCCACTGCCAGAGCAACGCGCCCATTGACCTCGACGGCGAGGATGGTGAGCGTCCCCCTCCCCTCCCTCCCCCCCTCCCTCCCCCCCCCCCTCCCCCCTCCCCTCTGCGATTCTAGGCTTTTTTGTTTTGATTCCTGGGGATGCTTGGTGACCCGCTTGCTGCGAAGATGGTTAATGCTGCACTTTGGGATCTCCTTCCTCTGTAAGGGTTTAGATGGTTTGTGAATATATAGGTCAAGGTACCCTTTCCATTAATTCTGCGGCGTACATGATGTCAATGTTGGGAATATGGCGGTTCATTTCCCATAAGGACCCGTATTGCTAGGCTCGATTGATCAGCTGGTGCTTGCGCAGGAAATGTAGTGTGTAGAGGATGCTGTTTTTTATGCTTATGCTTAAGGAGTATATATGTTTCGATTTTTTCTATTACTCCCTCTCTTCCTAAATATTATATGTTGTAGCAGTTTAAATTGAACTTCTAGGACATCTTATATTGAGGAACAAAGGGAGTAGTTAACATTGTTTACCAAGATGAGCAGTGGGCAGCAGACCCAACGCCTTTTTGCAATTGCACAATTCTAGGAGCCAATCAATGCATAGCTGCTGTCTAGATGAGAGATCGCCGCCATGTAGAACACTCTAATTCAACCTCGTATGTGATAGCAAACAAGAATTCATGTACTTTAAGCATTATCAGGTAGTGGTTGACTAGTTCTTCCCTAGCTGCTTTAAAGGTGCTAGCATCTGCACTTGAAACTGGAGGAGGTTTTACCTGAATCTTTGTTCTTTCCTCATTTCAATGTTTCAGTTTGAGATATCAAGTAGAAAGGATATTAGCTTAGTGCTTTCTTTGATTTGCTGACACATTCTAAATCTGCAGTATAGTCATTATTTATCAGCATAGTTTTGTTAGTGTGCACATAGTGTGTTCACTTATAGGATTTGTAGCCTAGTGCATTACACTATCAAGATATAGGATAGATCCTGTCTCATATATTGGAAGTTGCAACTAAAAAGAGTTACCTAATGGTTTGAGGTCAGATTATGATTTTGCAGTTTGTTGAAATTCTTATACTTGAAATACTTTTTTTGAGCCTGTGAAACTGTTTGCATCTTGATTCTTGAGAAGGCAGCATATCCTATCATTTGTCCATTTACTCCTCATTTTCCTGCTATCATTTCTGGGTTAACACTTAATTTTCTTCAGCAATATTATGACATAATTGCTCATGGTGCTCTTGATCGGTAGATTATTAGATTATTGTTAGTACTTGTTTGATTCACCATTGCCACTCCATCTGTATGTAAGAATACTATATGGTGCATAGTTTTCTTGTTTTATTTTTGTGGAACAATCAGTGTTCTTGTTTCAAAATGTTAATTTCTTTGTATGGGTGACTAGCAGAACAGAACAATGTTGTTGCCTGGATGAGGGTTTATCATGTGTCAGAACATGATAAGGGTTCTTATAACCGAAGGTTGCAAATATGATCAAACTCATCTTTCAAGCGAATTGAAAATAACTAAGGAAAAGGGTACTTTGTTGTTCAAAACTGCGATGGGTTTGTTTTCCTTGATGCCATCTAGAGTTCTTCCATTTTAATTCGTCAGGAGAAAATATTTGACCCTATAAAGGCATGAACTTTAAATCCTTTGTACGCTCAGTGTAAATAGACAGTGGTTGTTACTTATGCTCGGTTCTTTGCCGTGCGTTAATTTGATTTAGCACAACAATAAATTTGATTTTTCTAGTTGGGGAGAATGAACTTTAGACGCATGCAGTTTCTTTATGGTAGTATCTTGAGTTGTAATGTCATTCTTATGTTTCGTCGTGTAGAGTGCAAGAGCAAGCGTTCTCGAACATGTAGAACGCCAACAGCGAAGAGCTCAAATCGCATTGCTAGTAGCAAGAGGGACAAGACAAATCAAGACAAACTGGATACTCATATTTTTGATCTATACATTGAGTATGTGTGCTTTCCTTTGTCACCAGGATTGATTAGTTGGTCTTCCTGTAGAATTTTTTTTACTTATTTGCTGCTGCAAATTTGTGCACATAGGGATCTTTGGAAGCACATAGATGAAGACAAGAAAAGTGCTTATGCATATTTGGATTCCTTATGGTTTAACAGTTATATTAACGCGAGTGACGAAAAGAAATCAAAAATTCTTAAATGGGCGAAGTCTCTGAAAATATTTTCAAGACAATATGTGTTTGTCCCTATTGCTTGTTGGTAGGTTAATCTTATTTATACCTTAGGCATGAACTTCTTTGGTTGCCAAAGAGAGACAAAATTAACTTTCCTGACTACAGGGGACACTGGAGCCTCCTTGTCTTGTGCCACTTTGATGAGACTGACTGCTCAGATACTAAAAAAGGACCACGCATGCTTCTGCTGGATTCACTTAATCAAACAGATCCGACAAGGTTGCAATCAGATATCAGAAGGTGTGATCCCTTTATCCTTTCCTTTTCAAATCTCCAAGATATTTATAATACTGATCTGAATGATAATACATGTGTTATGCTATAGTAATGGTCATGTGACTGACCATTTGGTTGGTAAAGTAGTTGATTCAAAAAATAGTAACAAGATGCTGCCAGAGGACGTATGTACCAAATAGGCGATTCAAGCCAGTGGGCGTCACTAAGTTTTTACATATATCATCCAACTGCCAGAGGATCAACAACTAGCAAAAAACCTCTCATCAAATTCAACTTTACTACAGCATATCACAAATTATCTGACAGTTGCCATACATAGTTATTGGTTTTGATGGTTTTGGGCATTTAGCAGTCCTTGCTATTTGTCCGGGAAGTTTTTAGTCTATTTTCGTGGAAATGAATGACTTCAGTTGTATTACCTCTGTTCCACAGTGTAAGATGTTTTGGTAGGCTATTTTAGCCTCAGAAAACATCTTATATTTAAAAACTGAGGTATTACATATCTATGCTTGTGAGAAATGACAAAACTGTATCATGGTAAGAGCTCTAGAATCCAATGGTTTCTTTAGCTTTTCTTTTCTGGTATGCCAGATTCATTCGAGGTATTTATGAAACGGAAGAGCGGGAAGAAAGTGTGCACTTTATAAACAAAATCCGTCTTGAGTTTCCGAAGGTATGATGGTTAATACCACGCGTACTGGTCACCAGTTAATAATTCTTTTTTGAATCTGGAGTTTTTGACATGGTCCATAAACAACTGTGCAGGTGCCACAGCAAAATGGGGAGGAATGTGGTATATATGTTCTGTACTTCATCCACTGTTTTCTTCACAGCAAAAAATTGGCAGAGGTTCTTGAAAACAAAAAACTAGATGAAAACTTCGGCCAGCTGGTGTGTCATATTGTTATGCATTTCCATCTTCATACCATTCTACCTATCAAATGCTATGCTAATTTGTTTGATCTCTATGAATAGTTTCATGATGGCTCATTTGATCCAGAGGAATTTGAGAACTTCCGCAAGGATGTTCATTCATTTCAAGTGTATGTTTTCCAGGTTATGTTGTATTTATTCCATGCATGTCAAATTTAGTGCTCTCACTGTTTTTTTTTGTATGATTCTGCAGGAAAAGGAATACCGCAGTTGAAGATCAGGATTGATCGTAACATCGCAATGCATATATGTAGTTAATTATTACAAGACGATCGAAAGTTTCAACTTCCCTGGTGGCAAATTCTGAGAAAGTTTGAAGGTTGTGGAGAAAGCTGTTGATAACATACAGCTTATGTAGCTCAGTGGAAGTTAACTGTTTGTCCGAAAATCGAGCTTCATGGCAGTTAGCATCTAATTACGGGCATGGTATGCATAGATGCTTCCTTTTTAGCATTTTTAGAGGGTGTTTTATGATCTGTATTTTGGGGTGTTCAAATCCAATTTAGATGCAAACTGTGGAAATGGCCAAGAACTGCTGTAGTTCATTTTTCTTTCGATGAACCTAATCACTCCGGCAAAGCTTGTGCAAACAACTGCCATAGGGTTTCTATGGATTGAGGTCAACCTGTCTTTGATCACCCCTGTTTGTATTAGTATCCATATTGGCATTTTTTAGGTCTGTTATATCAATCTTATGCACTCCACTTGATATCGGTAATGCCACAGCCAAGATGGTTGTTCCCCTGCTGAGGCTGCCTCATGTAGGGAATGGCGCACCTGAGGTGTCCAGCTAGAAATGACACTCCTGAAAGTTTCAATTCCGTATTTGACACTGAAAAATATTTTCTTCCTTATTTGACATCCTATCTTCATTTCTTCCCTATATGACACTCTAGTGCAATTTGAGCACTAACGGTGTTAGCTAGGGACTTAAGATGACATTTTTGCCCCTGGTTCAGTTTATGATTAATTTCTTCCAACATTGCCTGTTAGAATCTGTGATGAGATAAAAAAAAGTGCAGTAATTCAATACGTGATTCCTTTTACAGCATTACGTATGTAAATTTTGTTATACTGTGAAGCAAATGTTTTAGTATGAAATTTTTTCCCAAGTCTCCAGATAGACACATTTGGAATTTAGAAAAGTGAAAAACTTAAACATGTTCCACAACCAGATGAGAGCATATAAGAGGATACTGCATAAACGATGGGGAGCTACAGCATCGGTCTTTTTGAACACTCCACGCTAGCACAAACATGAGCATGTGCGTTTTGGTACATGACAATTTATTCGCTCTAATTTGAAACAAAACATTGAAGAACAATTGACTGGCCGAACCCTGCAGCCACGAGTCCAAAATCGAGCCCGCATCCACACCCAAACCTGCCGCCACGCCGGCCGCTGATCTCTCCGACAGAAGCACCACATGCGTGGCATCTCCCTCCGCCGCCGTGCCTGGGTCAGCGTCTGGATCGCCAACCTTGACCGCCCTCCGCCGCAGTTGCTGGGCGGACCTTCATAGCCCCGCCGCCGTCTGGTTTGACCATAGCTAGGCCCCCTTCTGCTGCCGCTGCCCAATGCTCTGGTTAGCGCTGCCGCTTCTTGGACGTGACTGGGAGGGAGATGGACGGGAAAGGTCCGGGAGAGGGACGGGTCGAGCTGGACCTGTGAGTTTTGGCCCTTATTTTCCCCCCAATTTCTCTGTCGATTGAAGGTAGGGGTACATTAGTCCAAAAAACACAATGTTAACGACATGAGCTAACAGATATAACGGCAGTGTCAAATAGGGAAGAAAATGAAGATAAGATGTCAAATAGGAGAGAAAAAGGTTGCAAATGTCAAATAAGGAACTGAAACTTTGAGGAGTGTCAAATAAGGAATTCTCTCCTAGAAATGTGAGCTGTGCAATGGCCCGGATGACTGCTGCATCTTACCAGAAGCAAACTTGGAACATGAGTAAGTTGAACCAGTCAGTTTGCCTCAACAAGAGAGGAACCACATATGGCAATGGACAGAAGTGCCAAAAAATGACATTAAAAGGCAAGAGTTTAAGATAGTCATTCTGGTTTCACTATGGCAAACACTGGGGTTTCATATGATTATGCATCTGTGTGGGTTGACAATTGGCATATATACCTTGACTTGCTGTTGCAACAGTTGCACATATTCTATGATTTTGTCGAGCATGACAGCCTTGCCTACCACCTGAAAAAGGCATAATTTTCCCGATTTCAAATATGTGCATACCAAATTCTAAAGCTAAGCTACTCGATCAAGCGACGGCTATTTCCATGATATTTCTTTTTGTAGTCATGCCTTGTTGCAACCTGGCACAAGATCAAGCAGCAGCTTCATCCTCTGGCTGATAGTATTCTCTCTTCTCATCTGACCAAGTTAAGAGTAAGGAAAATAAGTTCTACAGAAGAAATGACCCATGATGCCACAGCGACGCCACACACACGCCCATTGGTAGGTTTGATTCATTGGATGCATACATGATACTCCATGTACCGTTTATCTAACTGCATGATACTCCATGTACCCATTGGATGCATACAGCATACATGAGTACATGCATAGCTAACTGCATGTACCGTTTATCACTTCACATGAGCACATGAGGAATTAGATATATGGATCTCAATTTCGTAACCATGAAGATATTCACATGAGAACTGACTGTCCACGCTCCCAGCCACCCTTTGTAGGCACTAAGGGTCCGTTTGGTTGACTGGGTCGAATTTTTTGCATCACTGAGAAGAAAAGCACTGCACTTTGCATACGGACATGGGCTAGAAAAGCCATGTTGTTTGGTAGCCCGTGAAGCTATTTTCTGCACCAGAGAGAGAAGACATCGCAATTGAGATGCTTGGACAAATGACAAGCGGGTTTTCAATTTCTCCTTGCAGTGTGTTATCATATGCTTTATGATTTCCTTGGAAAATGGCTTATAACAGTAGCTTTATTGATCCATTAACACATTACAATCCTCCTCTAGGAGGGGTTCGATATCTGTTGGGACAGCCCCCAACCAGAAACCTACATAGTTACTAACTCTAGCATTACTAGCCAGACTATGAGCAACATGATTACAACTTCTGTTGATATGAACAACCGAAGAGCCAACACCAGATGCTAACACATCTTTGATATCATTGATAATATGGCAGAGATGTGATAAATCCCCTCCAGGTTTGTTAATAGCTGAAGCAGCGACAAGGCAGTCAGTTTCACAAATAATCTGCCCCTGTGCCCAAGTGGCCACCAGCGAGAGACCATCCTTGATTGCTTCCAGCTCCGCTTCTTCAGCAGAAGAGCAATTTGGCAACACTCTGGCAGCAGAGAAACACACATTCCCATGTTCATCCCTAGCAATCACACCCAAGGTAGCTTGATTACCAGGTTGCGCAAACGAAGCACCAACATTAACCTTGATACACCCAGAATTTGGTTTAGTCCATCCAATAGAGCTTTTGACAGAACCCGCTTGCACAGGCCCCTGATCAAGATGAAGGACCATTTTTCCTTTGTCCTGAGGGGAGAAACAAGGCACCTGGTCCAAGGAGAATTCCACAGCATAAGATTTAAGGAAATCAACCCACTGTTTTATAGTAGCCGTATCTTTTTCATGGATAATATTATCTCTCAAAAACCAAGCTCTCCAGAGCAAGAGGAGCACCTGCCTCTTATTCGTATATACTCCTATTACCCTCAACCCTATAAAACCACTAGTACACCGTTTGCACGAACAAGGCTGGATCGCGGCAGTCGAATATGCTATAGCCGTCGGGGTAGAATCCGACCTCCCAAGCGCGATCGGCGACGTTGAATCTCTCAGAGAGGACGGGCCGGCTGACACCTATGGCTTTGATATGGCTGTACTGCCGAATTGTGAACTAGTGCGTTTCAGACACTCTGACCGTGACAATCTCATGGCAGCTACCCATCGGGGATGGGGTTGCTTTGATCTAGTGTTCAGCTGTAGGTATATCTTCTTTATGAATGCGCCTAGCTCTCAATTGACCAAGAATTATTTTAAGGGCTCATTTGATTTATAGGATTTGTATAAGAATTGTGTAGGATTTAGATTCTATGTGATTTTTTCTTACACTAGTTGTTTAATTTACAGGAATATATTCTATAGGAATTAATCCTATAAATTTTTTGTAGTGCAAATCCTATAGGAAATAAACATGAGGTTATACCTCATGGAAAAATTCTTTTGGCACAGTCGAAAAGAACTCATCTTTTCATAGGCTTCACCTAGGCATGATATCCTAATCATATATTTTTCTATTCCTATGATTTTCTATCCTATGAATCAAAGGAACCATAAAAGCATAGATGTTTGTATTGAGAGGCTTGGCATTGCAATATGCTAGGATATTTGCATTGAGATCAATACCAATATTTCTGTATGGATGTATAGATATTTGGTACCTAGAATTGATACCATAGTTGAATGCCAAATCCCGTTTGGATGGTCAAAGTGATGTATTGCATTTGTTTGGGGACATGGGAGAGGGAGGGCAGAAGACGACAGACGGTGGGTAGGACTACAGCCCCGATCCTTCTCGGAGGTGGAGGTCGCCCGACTGTAGATCAAATCATGACATGAGGCGGTGGGAATGAAGTGAGGGAAGGGAGGGTGAGGTGGAGGCCGGAAGACATCGCCGGTGAGGATCCGTAGGGGAGGGGTCGGATTTACCTGGCCACCACTCGATTTCCTTGTCCAGCAACGAGCTAGGTCAGGCGCTCGGGTGGGTAAGAGAAGACGCGGTCGGGTGAGGAAAAAAAACTCGCCTCCCGTGAATACCCAGCGATGTACATATCTGGGGCTCGACAGTCGGGAGGATCCCACGACACTTCAATTGACCCATGCCAATATTCACCCCGAATACCTCACGTCAATACCTAGCACATCCAGACGCCTCAAATTGAGGTATTCGGATGGGAATGCCTCAATACCCAATACCGAGCCTGAGTACAAACATCCAAAGGGTGCCTAATATCTATCTCTTCTATGTTTTTTTCTCTTTTGGGCCAATGATTTCTCCATAACAAGCTAAAAAACAATTTGCATACTAATGTGCATTATTGTGCAACAACATACTAATGTACAATTTCACATGTTGATATTTAGATGCGATTACGTGGATATTTTATGTTTAATTACAATTCATGACAATATCAATTCATATACTATTTGTGCAAATTGCATAATACTGTATACTATTGTGCAATTGCATATTTATAGTCAGTTGAGCACTTGAGCTTGAAGAGTTCAATTGCAATTGCATACGATTTATAGAAAAAGAAGAAATTTACCAAGAGAGGAGTTCTGCTTTCGGTTTATCTCGTTTTGAGAACTTCTAGAAGGTTTTGGTCAGATTTTCTCTTAGTTTTTTCTGGTTCTTTGGACATGTCGTTTTTTCCCCTTTTTTGCAGTTTTTTTTTCTGTTTTGAACATTTTTTAATTCAAACATTTTTAATATTCGAATAGGTTTCAAGTTTGACTTTTTTCATATTTGATTTGTTTTCAAATGCAACCAAATTTATATATTTTTTAAATAAAATAACTTTCAAGTTCGAAGAATTTTCAAATTGAAACTTTTTTTGAACAGTTTTCAACTTCGAACATTTTTTAATTAAAACAATTTAAAAATTTGAACATTTTCCAAGATCTAGAAGTTTTTCAGAAAAAAGAAAAAATGAAATAACAAAAAGGAAAAAAAAAACTGTGGAAAGCAACCGTTACCCTAGGCCGGCCGAAGCGGGCGGGAGCCATTGACTCCCGCACTGGAGAGTGATAGGTAGGGGCTCCCCATTTTTAGGGATGTTGTATGCTCATCTCCTGCATAACACGATCAGGGTTATCCACTTGATGCATCGGAATGGTTTCAGCAGTCTTAAGTGTATTTTTGTATCAATAGTCTTGAGGTAGGAAAAAGGTGAATGTTTGAGCCACTCTGACCAGAAGCAGGCATATTTCTTCACCTCTTTGCACCGTTTTTCCGATAAAGGATGCTTTATTACTTTTAGAAGCAATTACATCCAGCCTCTGCATAACCAGGATGCACACAGTCGTTTTGTTGTCTCGAGTCCAAAAGGATAAATCATAAAAACTAGGCGAGATACATATCGGAGCGATGAAACATATAATGATGATGACCACCTGTCAGAAAGAAGTTCAAAGCACATTGCAAATAGCAGGAGGGCCAAAACGAAAGAAGACAAGTTGGATACTGATATTTTTGAATTGTACATGGAGTATGTCTTGCTATTGTCTTTCTTTTCTTCTTTTCTTCTTTTTTCAACACTAATTTTTCTTATTTGCTCCTATAACTTTGTGCATAGGGATCTTTGGAAACGAATAGATGAAGATAAGAAGAGTGCATATGCATACTTTGATTCAATATGGTTTTACATGTATAAAAGCGGGGATAATAAACCAAACATCCTTAAGTGGATAAAGGCTAAGAAGATATTCTCAAGACAATATGTTTTTGTCCCTATTGTCTGTTGGTAGGTATACTCCGTAATACTTTGTGAAGTGACCTATTTTGCTTGTCCAATATGGTATCATACTTGCACTTTCTTCAACATAGGGGACACTGGAACCTTCTTGTCTTATGCAATTTCGGAGAGACAAACTACTCGGATACAAGAAAAAGCCTCATATGCTTCTGTTGGATTCACTCAAAACAACAGATCTGGCAAATCTGCCATCAACCATCAAAAGGTCTGATTCCTCTATATCTCTTTATGTAGGCCTCTAAAATAATCATGGAAGCGGTGATTTTACTGACATGATTTACACTTGCCATAGCACTTAGTAGTAGTTGGCAAGCTTGTGTTATACTACTTACAATATCATGGTTTTATTTTGTTTCCTTCACCTGTATTACCAGATTCATTGTTGATATTTTAAAATCTGAAGAGCGGCCAGACATCGAGCAGTTCATAAATGAAGTCCATCTTGAATTTCCTGAGGTATATGATTTAACATCTTGAAGATATATTTCACGTCTGCATCAGTGCTTCTGATTTCAATTTCTCATCATGAAACATTGGTACCTGAACAACTTTGCAGGTGCCACGGAAAACTGGGGATGATAGTGGCATATATGTTCTTTTCTTTATCCACTGTTCTCTTAAAATGAAAAACCGGGAGAAGATTTCAGCCAGCTGGTGTGTCACACATTTCAAGCTTTATATACTTTCCTACATGTTTACTACTAATTTTCGTTTTGTCTGTATGATTTAGCCCAAGGAAAATTCCAGAAGGACATTGATTCATTTCGAGCGTGTTATCTTTATTTTCTGCACGTTCAATCGTGATCTTGTTGCCTTTGTTTATGCGTCTGCAGGAATAGGAATACCGAAGTTGAAGATTAGTGTGGACGCCAGGACTGCATCAAGTAATGGAAGATTGGTGCTCGCTTATTAGTTATCATCAGACCATTTGACCTTCCACTATGTCATGGACTCTTGTGGTAATTAGAGAATTTCTGTGTTTCTTTACCTAGGTACCATAATACGTTATCTATGTGAGATACATCTTCTCTGGTAGCGACAAATCCCGGGGAGTTGGAAGACTGCCAAGAAACTGTTGGTTACACAGTTTTTGAGCTTGGATTTGCTACCACCCTTTTAATCGATTTATAGAGATTCGAGCTGATGGGTTCTTAGCTAGAGTATCTTAGAATATGTTGTGTCACCTGGCCATGTGATTGGAGTGCACGTGAGATTGTTTTGAGACCTTAACTAGTTTGTTGAACACCTGAACCAACTACCGAATTTAAACATTCATTGTGTGGTGTGACAGTTGGTTCAGGTATTTCTTAAGCACCTGAACCAAGCAGTGACACTGCTGCGGACTTCTATGCTGCATTTCAGGCTTCATTACTTTAGACTTAATACTAACTACTACGTACACAACTGCATTAGTGCACTCATTTCCGATGGAATCATTTCAACTCCTAGTGGCTCCCTCAAGGAAATCTTCAGTATATCATCATCAACTTGCCCAAGTGAACGGCTTTGCCACCAAGTCTCCCGTCTTTCATGACAGTGCGATAAGCCCAGGCTACCATTTGCGAACAGCTTGGCCTGATTCAGAGTGAAGATCAGTTCACATAGGAAACCATAAAGCAGTCCATTCGGCTGTTCCAGCAGCCGCTAGAGCGGAAAGTGTGCAGACTCTGGCGGAGATCTCGGGCAAGTCAGCACAGAACATAATTAAGAATGACTTAATCTCTGCAATCAAAAAGTTCTATCTCTGCAATGGAACATCGCTCGAGCGCCTCAACCACAGGCTTCTGTGTCCTGCCTCCTAAGAACGATCAGCCAACTCAACCCTCCTAGTACAGGTCTATAGATTAGTTAGGACTTCGGAACCGATTAGTCACAAGCGTAGATACATGGCTATAGCACTAGTAATTTCACATCATGGTGCAGGGTGAATTTGCACCTGACAATGTTGTCCTTATGGCTTGTGTTCAATTAGTGATGGTCGAGTTAATTCCAAAAAAACCACCACATTACTGCGCGAAGTTCGTAAAACCACCACATTACTGCGCGAAGTTCGTAAAACCACCACTATTCGGCGAAATTGCAAGAAACCACTAGTATTACGAGAATTCGTTGCAATATTCAATGATTCGTGTTTTTAGCCGAGTTAACAGAGAATCTTATAGCGGGTCTCACTGCTAGTTATGACGTGGTGAAACGGAAGCATTGCAAGAGGCAGAACTAATTATTGTGAGCTTTTTAAAAAAATTCAGGACCCCACTTGTCAAATCTCCTCTCTGCTCTCTTTTTGTTTTCTTTATTTTTCCTACCAAGCATTCGCGTTTGTAGATTCGGCGTTGAGTCGTCCATATGTGGATTTTAAAAAAAAAGGCAAGATAATATACAAAAAGGCCCAAAGTGAGTAACTCTTCTAACATTTATCACCTTCTCTATTGATGACTGCAAGTTCACAGACCAGTTGTAGCTAGTTTTGAAATAAGAGTATCGAACCACAAGTAGCTACTAGTAATGATCTTGATATCCCTTGCTACTTTCTACTAAATATTACTTAATAATTGTTTTTTAATCTCAAAATGATGAAAGGGGTGTAGTAAATGGTTGCAGGAAAAATAAATAAAGCAGTAAAAATGTTATATGAAAAGGGTTAGAACTTTATAAGACAAAGTGTTCTCAGAGATTATTGGATCCACCACTAGCATTAGGACTCATGTTAATTAAGATGAAATATGCTTTCAAGCATGTGGTGTATGGGAGAGCTTCGTAATAAGATGCATCCAGAAAGCCATCGGTCATCGCATCTCTAAATAACCACATCATCTAGCCTTCTGCGGCCACATATGGACTAGTGCTATTAAGGGGTAAACCCCATGGTCATCGATATGAGATTTATGAATCCCTCTTACCCCCTTATCCATGTGTCAAAGCGCCGATACGGTAATGTCACTTCTCGCCTTTCGCTTTACCACACTTCAAAGAGTAGTTCCCTCTCAAGACCAATATGCATATTACATGGTGCACAACATGTAATAACAAGAGACAAAACTAACACACATTAATACTTAAAACTATAAATCATCTTAGATTTATCTCATATTCATGCTAGGGTTTCTCCATCTCCTCAAGAACTAATAAGACTACCCACACATGGAGACAATCAAGAACATCACCATAATCTTGTGGAATGAATGAGAGGAATGAAATGAATTCAAATACAAATCCACAATAGCAATCAAGATTACAACTATGGTTGGAGAATGATGGTGATGAAGGTGCAACGGTTGATGATGATGAAGGGGATGACGGCTTGTCCTCCGATGATCCACGTTGCAGCCCGGATCTTGTCTTCTCCAAAGTTCCTTCTTGAGATCTGATCTAGGGCGGTGTTTCTCGGTTTCGCAGATTTGTGTGCGTCTGATCTCCGATCCGTCTGCGGGAGGTGAAAGTATTTGACGAGGCGGTGCTCCTGGCGGATGGTACGGGCGGGCTCTGCCTGTACCGATGCCCGTAAAACTCCCTGAAAGCTGTCCTCGAATTGTCCTTTATCCCATGCACATTATTAAGTGCAAAAATGATTTCATTCATGTCACCAGAAAATGACAGTTTTCATTGATATTTCATTATTGACTTGTTATTTTAAGATCCTGTGAAGACAAGCATAGAACACTACAAGAAAAGTTCTGATAGACAACGTCTCAAAATCGTCCGCTAAGGGGTATTTTTCGTCGCCTAGACTCACATCAGTGTGGTGTGGTCTTTACGCTGAAATTTCCGATCGTCTCCCTCGTGATGAGTGCTGATCTTGCTAGCACCGACCCCCACAAGCTCTCCATCAGCCCCACTATGCATTCACATCTTCATCATGAACGCCGATTCGATGGAAACGACTTGGTAAGTAACGCCACGCCATGCCGCTTGCAGATTAGCCATGATCTGATGTCACGTGAACTTCCTAAGGAAGATTCCGCCTTAGATCTGAAAATTTAGTGCCCACCCAATCCGCCCCTCGAGCAGAAAACTACGGAAGACCACGTATCCCCCCGGGTCTTCTAGGTGTTAGGTTGGAGGTGTCACTGTGACTTCCTCGCTCATAGTCAAGCAGTAGCCCTTCCTCGTGATGAGCTGGACTCCATGCAGGTTGAGGTTGTCGTAGACAACAACGTTCCTGGATCAAGAAGAGTTATCGGACAACAATGCCTGGACGCAAGAGGGTGCCCACAGAAGAGTCGATACGTCGAGAACGGCTCACTAACCGCGACGAATCTTCATGGACTCAACATAGTACAACTATATGATGCAAGGAGTTGGGGGACGCAGGAGCTGAGGCGGGGACTTGCACCTACCAAAGGGTGTCCTTTGCGACCGTAATCAGGCCGGGAACAAGTCAGCCGATTTTAAAACCCGCCCATTACCAAATTCCGAGCCTTGACCTGGACGTCACGTTGGGTTCTCACACATACAGATCGAGTTCTGACTGAAGAGATGACAATAGAAGAGCGGCCACAGGCCGGGTGCATGGTGCAGCTGACGCACCAGGAACCCCCAAGACAAGGTGGATGCAGCTGCGCAAAGTTTCCCTGCCAGGAAACCAAGGTTTCACCAAACCTCAGAGAGCCAAGAAGTGTCACTGCTGAAGGATACATGGATGAAAGGCGCAGAATACCGTAGATTCCGCCAATTGAACCCGCACAACACAACCAAAGGCTTTGCCTCTGAATCTAAACAAAGGAGGTTGTCATCCCCACTGCTTGTCAGGAATAAAGGATTAACCGATTAGGTAAAAGATTGTTTGCAAGAGAAAACAGTAAAAACAAGTATTGCAGCAGATTTGTATTTCAAGATTAAAAGAATGGACCGGGGTCCACAGCTCACTAGAGGTGTCTCTCCCATAAGATAAAAGCATGTTGGGTGAACAAATTACAGTCGGGCAATTGACAAATAGAGAGGGCATAACAATGCACATACATGACATGATAAGTATAGTGAGATTTAATTGGGCATTACGACAAAGTACATAGACCGCCATCCAACCGCATCTATGCCTAAAAAGTCCACCTTCAGAGTTATCATCCGAACCCCTCCAAAGATTAAGTTGCAAAGCAACAGACAATTGCATTAAGTATGGTGCGTAATGTAATCAACAACTACATCCTCGGACATAGCGCCAATGTTTTATCCCTAGTGGCAACAAGACAACACAACCTTAGAACTTTCTCGTCACCGTCCTGGTGTCAATGCGCATGAACCCACTATCGAGCATAAATACTCCCTCTTGGAGTTAAAAGTAAAAACTTGGCCAGAGCCTCTACTAGTAACGGAGAGCATGCAAGATCATAAACAACACATATGTAATAACTTGATAATTAACATGACATGGTATTCTCTATCCATCGGATCCCGACAAACACAACATAGAGAATTACAGTATAGATGATCTTGATCATGTTAGGCAGCTCACAAGATCCAACAATGAAGCACAATGAGGAGAAGACAACCATCTAGCTACCGCTATGGACCCATAGTCCAGGGGTGAACTACTCACTCATCACTCCGTGAGGCGACCATGGCGGTGTAGAGTCCTCCGGGAGATGAATCCCCTCTCCGGCAGGTGCCGAGGAGATCTCCGTAATCCCCCGAGATGGGATCGGCGGCGGCGGCGTCTCAGCAAGGTTTTCCGTATCGTGGTTTTTCGCCTCGTGGGTTTCGCGACGGAGGCTTTAAGTAGGCGGAAGGGCAGTAGTCGGGGCCGACGAGGGGGCCACACCATAGGCGGCGCGGCCCCCCTGGCCGCGCCGCCATGTGGTGTCGCCACCTCGTGGCCCCACTTCGTATGTTCTTCGGTCTTCCGGAAGCTCCGTGGAAAAATAGGCCCCTGGGTCTTCGTTTCGTCCAATTCCGAGAATATTTCGTTACTAGGATTTCTGAAACCAAAACCAGCATAAAACATGAACCGGCACTTCTGCATCTTGTTAATAGGTTAGTTCCGTAAAATGCACGAATATGACATAAAGTGTGCATAAAACATGTAGGTATCATCAATAATATGGCATAGAACATAAGAAATTATCGATACGTCTGAGACGTATCAAGCATCCCCAAGCTTAGTTCTCGCTCGTCCCGAGTGTAAAACGATAACAAAGATAATTTCTCAAGTGATATGCCATCATAACCTTGATCATACTATTTGTAAACATATGTAGTGGATGCAGCGATCAAAACAATGGTAATGACATGAGTAAACAAGTGAATCATAAAGCAAAGACTTTTCATGAATAGTACTTCAAGACAAGTATTAATAAGTCTTGCATAAGAGTTAACTCATAAAGCAATAAATCAAAGTAAAGGTATTGAAGCAACACAAAGGAAGATTAAGTTTCAGCGGTTGCTTTCAACTTGTAACATGTATATCTCATGGATAATTGTCAACATAGAGTAATATAACAAGTACAATATGCAAGTATGTAGGAATCAATGCACAGCTCACACAAGTGTTTGCTTCTTGAGGTGGAGAGAGATAGGTGAACCGACTCAACATAAAAGTAAAGAGAATGGTCCTTCAAAGAGGAAAGCATCGATTGCTATATTTGTGCTAGAGCTTTTATTTTGAAAACATGAAACAATTTTGTCAACGGTAGTAATAAAGCATATGAGTTATGTACATTATATCTTACAAGTTGCAAGTCTCATGCATAGTATACTAATAGTGCCCGCACCTTGTCCTAATTAACTTGGACTACCGGATCTTTGCAATGCACATGTTTTGACCAAGTGTCACAATGGGGTACCTCCATGCCGCCCGTACAAAGGTCTAAGGAGAAAGCTCGCATTTTGGATTTCTCGCTTTTGATTATTCTCAACTTAGACATCCATACCGGGACAACATGGACAACAGATAATGGACTCCTCTTTAATGCATAAGCATGTGGCAACAATTATTATTCTCATATGAGATTGAGGATATATGTCCAAACCGAAACTTCCACCATGAATCATGGCTTTAGTTAGCGGCCCAAAGTTCTTCTCTAACAATATGCATGCTCCAACCATGAAGGTGGTAGATCTCTCTTGCTTCGCACAAGACGGACATGCATAGCAACTCACATGATATCCAACAAAGAATAGTTGATGGCGTCCCCGTAAACATGGTTATCGCACAACAAGCAACTTAATAAGAGATAAAGTGCATAAGTACATATTCAATACCACAATAGTTTTTAAGCTATTTGTCCCATGAGCTATATATTGCAAAGGTGAATGATGGAATTTTAAAGGTAGCACTCAAGCAATTTACTTTGGAATGGCGGATAAATACCATGTAGTAGGTAGGTATGGTGGACACAAATGGCATAGTGGTTGGCTCAAGTATTTTGGATGCATGAGAAGTATTCCCTCTCGATACAAGGTTTAGGCTAGCAAGGTTATTTGAAACAAACACAAGGATGAACTGGTACAGCAAAACTCACATAAAAGACATATGGTAAACATTATAAGACTCCATACCGTCTTCCTTGTTGTTCAAAACTCAATACTAGATGTTATCTAGACTCTAGAGAAACCAAATATGCAAACCAAATTAGCAAGCTCTAAGTATTTCTTCATTAATGGGTGCAAAGTATATGATGCAAGAGCTTAAACATGAGCACAACAATTGCCAAGTATCAAATTATCCAAGACATTTTAGAGTTACTACATGTAGCATTTTCCAATTCCAACCATATAACAATTTAACGAAGAAGAAACTTCGCCATGAATACTATGAGTAGAGCCTAAGGACATATTTGTCCATATGCTACAGCGGAGCGTGTCTCTCTCCCATAAAGTGAATGCTAGGATCCATTTTATTCAAACAAAACAAAAAACAAAAACAAACCGACGCTCCAAGCAAAGTGCATAAGATGTGACGGAATAAAAATATAGTTTCAGTGGAGGAACCTCGATAATGTTGTCGATGAAGAAGGGGATGCCTTGGGCATCCCCAAGCTTAGACGCTGAGTCTTCTTATAATATGCAGGGGTGAACCACCGGGGCATCCCCAAGCTTAGAGCTTTCACTCTCCTTGATCATATTGCATCATACTCCTCTCTTGATCCTTGAAAACTTCCTCCACACCAAACTCGAAACAACTCATTAGAGGGTTAGTGCATAATAAAAATTCACATGTTCAGAGGTGACACAATCATTCTTAACACTTCTGGACATTGCATAAAGCTACTGGACATTAGTGGATCAAAGAAATTCATCCAACATAGCAA
>NC_061510.1:286752334-286835945 GCF_022539505.1 Lolium rigidum
GCCCGCCGGAACGGGAGGTGGACGTCGTCTTCATCAACAACCGAACGTGTGACCGAGTACGGAGGTGCTGCCCGTTCGTGGCGCCGGAACCGATCGTGATCAAGATCTTCTACGCGCTTTTGCAAGCGGCAAGTGAACGTCTACCGCAGCAACAAGAGCCTCATCTTGTAGGCTTTGGAATCTCTTCAAGGGTGAGACTCGATACCCCCTCGTTGCTACCGTCTTCTAGATTGCATCTTGGCTTGGATTGCGTGTTCGCGGTAGGAAAATTTTTGTTTTCTATGCAACGTTATCCTACATATATGATTTCAAAACTTAAAAAGATCTAGCACATGATTTAATCCCTACTTCCCTCTGCGAAGGGCCTTTCTTTTGCTTTATGTTGAGTCAGTTTACCTACTTCCTTCCATCTTAGAAGCAAACACTTGTGTCAACTGTGCATTGATTCTTACATACTTGCTTATTTGCATTCATCATATTACTTTATGTTGACAATTATCCATGAGATACGTATGTTGAAAGTTGAAAGCAATTGCTGAAACTTAATCATCCTTTGTGTTGCTTCAATGCCTTTTACTTTGAATTTATTGCTTTATGAGTTAACTCTTATGCAAGACTTTTTGATGCTTGTCTTGAAAGTACTATTCATGAAAAGTTTTGTTATATGTTATCTATTTGTTAGCAAACTATAGATCATTGCCTTGAGTCAATTCATTCATCTCATATGCTTTACAATAGTATGATCAAGATTATGTAAGTAACATGTCACTACAGAAATTATTCTTTTTATCGTTTACCTACTCGAGGGCGAGTAGGAACTAAGCTTGGGGATGCTTGATACGTCTCCAACGTATCTATAATTTCCGATGTTCCATGCTAGTTTTATGACAATACCTACATGTTTTGCTCACACTTTATAATGATTTCATGCATTTTCCGGAACTAACCTATTAACAAGATGCCACGATGCGGTTCTCGTTTTCTGTTGTTTTTGGTTCCAGAAAAGTTGTTCGGGCAATATTCTCGGAATTCGACGAAACAAAAGCCAAACATCTTATTTCACCGAGACGGACCAGAACACCGAAGGGGAGCCGGAGAGGAGGCCCAAGGCCCCCAGACCACAGGGCGGCGCGGCCTATAGGGGGCGCGCCAGCCTATGGAGAGGGAGCCCCCTGGCTCCTCCGACTCCGCCTCTTCGCCTATATAACCCCTCGCGACGTAAAAACCCTACACCAATTGACGAAACTCCGTAAAGACTCCGGGGGCGCCGCCGCCATCACGAAACTCCAATTCGGGGGACGAATCTCTGTTCCGCACGCCGCCGGACGGGGAAGTGCCCCGGAAGGCATCTCCATCGACGCCACCGCCTCCATCATGCTCCGTGAGTAGTTCCTCCATGGACTACGGGTTCTAGCAGATAGCTAGTTGGTACTCTCTATCCCATGTACTTCAATACAATGATCTCATGAGCTGCCTTACATGATTGAGATTCATCCGATGTAATCGGTGTTGTGTTTGTTGGGATCCGATGAATTGTTACATTATGATCAGTCTATCTATATAAGTTTGTGAAGTTATTGTTGCTGCAATCTTGTTGTGTTTAATGCTTGTCACTAGTGCACGAGTGGCATGATCTTAGATTTAAGCTCTATACTTATTGCTTAGATTGTATCTACAAGTTGTTTGCACATGTCTATGTCCGGAACCCGAGGCCCCGCAGTGACAAGAATCGGGATAACCGGAGGGGAAGGCGTAGGTATGAGGATCACATGTTTTCACCAAGTGTTAATGCTTTGCTCCGGTGCTCTATTAAAAGGAGTACCTTAATTACCGAGTAGATTCCCTTGAGGCCCTGCTGCCACCGTCTGGTAGGACAAAAGATGTTATGCAAGTTTCTCATTGTGAGCACGTATGACTATATATGGAAAACATGCCTACATGATTAATAATCTTGATGTTCTGTCTTAATGCTATTTCAATCCTATCAATTGCCCAACTGTAATTTGTTCACCCAACACTTGTCACTTGTTATTGGAGAGTTACCACTAGTGTAGATCGCTGGGAACCCCGGTCCATCTCTCGTCATCATATACCCGTTCCTATATGACATTGGAAGTAGTATCAACTATTTTCTGGTGCCATTGCCTCTGTGTTACCTAGTCATCGCTGCTGTGTTACTCGTTACTATTGCTCTCATATTACTCGTTGCTTTCACATCACCCCCGTTACTAGTGCTTTTCCAGGTGCAGCTGAATTGACAACTCAGTTGTTAAGGCTTATAAGTATTCTTTACCTCCCCTTGTGTCGAATCAATAAATTTGGGTTTTACTTCCCTCGAAGACTGTTGCGATCCCCTATACTTGTGGGTTATCAGTACCCAACACAAATTGAATTACCTCTTGGTTTAGTTAGTTGACCCAATTCTATCACTTCAAGGTGAGACTTGACGGTAGTTTCTTCCACTAACATCCACCATATAGCTTTTGTCGTGCTAACATGGATAGTGAAGAAGAGGATATGGAGGACTACATGGACTACTTCGAGGAGGATACCTCCGCAAGCACCGCGGATGTGGAGGAGCATGTGGAGCTCGACACCAACTATAGCTCCGCAAGCAACGCGGATGTGGAAGAGCATCTGGAGCTTGACACCAACTATGACTCCGCAAGCATCGCGGACATGACCGACATCGAGGAGCTCTACATCGACAATGGCTCAACAAACATGGATGACATGGTGGAGCACCACCAAGAGGACGACATCGACACCATGGTCGAACCTCACCTCGAATCCACCATGAACAACACCGGTGCTCCCAAGTACCCCCGCTTGGCCAATGGAGCTACATATGAAAATAGAGGATCTTCAAGATGGCGCCACCACGAGAGTGCTTATGCACATGATCATCTACATCGAGCTCGTCACATGGATCATCAAGAGCGTCCCCAACACGATCGTCATCGACACTCCTCTTCGATCTCAACAAGGCGCCACCAACAACTTTCCAAGGCACGTGAGCCATCTCCTAGGCATACCGAGGACTGTCATCGACTCACACCATTTCATGATAGTCGTCGACCACTACCACCTCATGGTCTCCATCGACATACGTCCCCACATGATCTTCGCCACCACAAGCCACCTCATGATTGCCATCGACCAACATCCTCCAAGGATCTTCGACGACACCATTCAAGACATGGTGATGAGGCACGAAGACGAGAGCCTCGACTGGAAGGCGACAAACACCATTCTAAGGTGTCTACTACTCCAAGGATGGAGAGGGCACATCAAAAGGACCTTCCTAGTAAGGCAACTTCTACCTCTTGTGCCACCACCACAATGGCCCCTACCTCGTCATATGCCTATGGACTCCGATGCTACAAGTGCAAGCAACAAGGCCACCTTCCACGGGAATGTCCCAATCTCCTATGTGATGTGTGCAATGCCAAGGGTCACATGTCGTGGCAATGCACAACGCCAAGCGCCGACATGCTCCACTTCGACCAGCTACAAGCCCAAGCCACCAAGAAGCCTATGGCGCCCACACTTCAAGATGAAGACCAACAAGGCCAACTCAAGGGTGAAGTTGATCCGAGCCTAGCTCTCAACGACACTATGGAGCTACCGCTTGAGGACGACTTGGGAGGTGATGGAGTTGAGAAGGGTGAGCATGGGATTCTCCCTTCACCTATGGAGGCGCATGGAGATGAGAAAGTCGAGCCTACTCCTATATGCTTGATTGATGAGTTGGTACCAATCCCATGTGAGCATGAGAGCCACTTAGCCCACTTGAGTGCTACCGATAGTGAGTTGAGCAACTTCCACTTCATATTTGAGATTGAGTGCTTCCAATTGGAGGACATGAGTGAGACACCGAGTGAGTTGCGAGAGGTAATTGATAGGTCCATGGAGGCCATCGCATTTGCTAACACCTTAACCTCTCCCTATATTGTGTTTCCTCATGTTGCACTAGGTTCCATGGATGTTGAAACGCAGATGATGGAGAAGAGCATGTACATGGTGGAAGAAGATCACATCACACCATGCTTCGATGACGATGACGATGTCAACCATGTGGAGCATACAACTACCACAATACCTACATCAAATGAGTCGGACTACCAAGGTAAAACCAAAGGTATTGATGAGACCATGATCCCACTAGTGGACATGAACAATGATGACTTGTTTCCTCTTGCTCACAATATGAAGACAACTTGCTCTTTCACATGTGTTGTTGACAAGGATGGCATTAGCTTCCGCATGCTTTGCCCAAAATGTTTGCACTATTCCATGATCCTTGCATCCACGATTGTGAACAATTGCTCTTTCTTATGCTTGGTATGCAAGAACTCTTATTTCATTGTTAATGAGAGGGCCCCCATTGCCTTCTCAATTTTGGAAGATTCAAAGTTACCACATGCCACAAATGCACCATCCTGCCATATGCACACTCGCCATGCATTTCATAAAAGCTTGATTGACACTAATGGTGATGTGCACAAGACATGGCACATCATGATGGATGATGTGTTCATATACCATGCACACACACTCTTTCTTTTGCCTATTGTGTGTATAGGTACAAGAATGGCAATCTCAACCTCTACGGAGCATGAGCTCACGACACGAGCACTAGAGAGCTACCCCAACAAGGATTTCAACAAGAAGATCGAACACCGCACCGTACTCATACTAACCGGTCACCACACCAAACCCGATGGAAAGGACGAGACGCATCATCCAACTCATGATGTTCATGCCAACGGGTATGTTCATAAAATCCTTCACCCATGTGTGTTTCCGACAATTTTTGGCATGTTTGCGGTTTGTTCCAATGCTTCGTCACCCCTTTTGCGTCTTATGCAACATATCTTGAAACATCTTGTTGGCACAATGGTTGTTGTATGTCTTAATGATATCATCATACACTCCAAGAATCTCAAGGACCATGTTATACATGTGAGAGACACCTTATGCATCTTGTGCCACTCTTCACACAAAAAGTTGCTCTCCTTTGGATTTGTCGTTTCATCTATGGCAATTGAAATGGATTCTTTGAAACTTGAGGATAATCATACCCGACTCACGCCAACCATAATTGCCCAAGCTAGAAGTTTCCATAGCTTTGCCATTGTCCGTAGCAATTTTGACCAAAATTTTGCCACAATTACTTGCCTCTTGAATGCTCCATTTGGTTGGAACAACGCTACACACCACGTTTTTTACGATTTGCAAAGGAAACCTTTCCATGCACAAACTTTTGCTATACCAACTTTTGAATACATCGACACTCTTTTTGTCCCCATTTTTGCCAAATGTCCCTTTGAGAAAGGACTTGATGTTTCGTATTTGCATGAGAGCTTATTATCCACCGATATTTTTTTTTGCAAAACCAAGTTTTCCATTCGAGATTTTCTTTTACCCGAATTCTCCTTTGGACGCGACTTTCTCTCTCCACCACTTCATGGGAGAACCGTCATGGACTTCAACAAGGACGCCCGCACCACGATGAACCTCCATAAGGGCAACAATACACGAACAAGTTCTTCGCCAAGCTACAAGGATCAACGCCTACATCATCGACAACAAAAATTCCAAGTACTTGGTGAGCATGACATTCACCATCTCGGTTCTCTCACCACATCATGGAGATGAGGAGGAACAAGAGTCGAGGACGACTCTTCCCCAACGGGGGGAGATGATGCAACCCCGCTCAAGGACGAAACTACATCATGGCCAAATTTTCCCCGAGTGAACCAATGACCCGAGCCCGAGTGAAATCCATACATGATAAGGTGAATTCACTCCTTTGTACACTTGAACTCGACATAACCTTGGACGGATTGCTACCTCATACCTATGTCTATATGTCATTAGGTACCAATCTCGTCAAGGACCCGAAGGGAGCGTCAAGGAGTCGAGGAGGGGAAGAAGCCTAGTTTCTCATGAACAAGAAGGGAAGACCAAAGAAGAAGAAGGAGAAGGGCTCCAGCCGCCAGCCATGATAAGGCCGGCACTGCCGCCTCCACCTGTCCGGCACTACCGGTGGGCGCACCCGGGCACTGCCGGCCCAACTTCACCGACACTACCGGCCTCCACCGGCACTGCCGCTCAGAGCCAGCCGGCACTGCCGCCCAACTCGCCTGAAGCAGCCAGGGCCGACACTACCGCCCCGAGCACTCCGTCACTGCCGGCCCCTACAAAGTCAACAACATAGTGCATGAAGTCGCAACCGATATATTTTACCTGACCTGGTCTCTCCCAGACAAGAGGAATAGCCCAAGCACCAAGCCATGCTCATATTAGCGCTCCACCAGAAGGCACAGAGACCATGTATTCGAGAACATTGGATGATGTACAGAGACACAAAAACACAAATCAACTGCCTCGCCGCCGGTGTGAAGATCGTCCCCCTCCCCTACCTGCCGCACTATATGTTGTGTCACAAACTCCAAATGTTCCTCCAAAACAATCTTGAATTCCATAGGCTTTCACTCTTGCTGCATCAAGTAAGGGTCAATAACCAACATCAAGTAGCCGAATCATTACGAGGCAGTGACTCATACAGGGAGATCCATTCATCTTCTAATAAGTGATCAATTTTAGCAACCATGATTTAGTCTTGCTCTTTCTCAACGGTAGGTAATATAGCCCACTTCTATGCGTAGGCACAATGTGGACATAAATCAAAACCTCGTTATTACTTTCAACTTCAGAAGTTAGCGAGTGCAAGACAGGTACATAGTTTTCTAATATCTTACAGTACTACTTCAAATGTAAAATGTGGTGTTCAAACTAAATCGAGAACACTGTGACCAAAATGGCGCTGCTTCCTATATTATGAAAGTACACAATGTGAGTGGTTTGCCACTCTAAGAGTAGGGCCCTCAGCCCATCTAATGTTCACAAAAGGAACAAAACTTTCAATCTGCAAAATTTTACTACAGAAGTAAAGACACCAGTCACATGTGTATACTAATTTTTGAAATATGCAAAAAAGGTACAGATTTCTGATGTTCTCGGAGATGTATCATACTTTCTACAATGCCAACATAGTGAATCCATGTTTCTAGGAACACCATGTTCAAATTTCGTACATACATACGCACCTGAAACTTATCTAAAAGTTGATTATTGGAAACAGTCAGTCACCACATGGAATACTTAGTTTGTGGAGTTGTAGTACTAAACTAAAACATGTCGCTCATTTTGAAAGAGACCACAGCGTGCTAACCCTGGTCTATTGAGCACTTATTTAGAAGAAACATCAAGACCAAACTTTCTCAGAATGTTGCCAATAGAATTCATGACAAAAAGGAAGAGCACTCTGTGCAATCCTTGAGAATTCTTGCAAGCGAACAAGAGAAGTTTGGAGATTATCATGTCATACTACAGTATGCAAACTTTATCAGTTGTCCACAAACTATTTTGTATGCTTTGTCTAAATAACTGGGAGATATTTTACACCTCAACTGGTAGGAAGTTAGATGTATTCTGATTTTTCCTTGAAGATGAACTTGAACTAACCGCTACCTTCTCATCCGACCCACTTTCTCAAGGGTAATCTTTTATTTACTTCCTACACTGTAATTTGACGTTTGATGCAGAATAACTTAATTGCATATACGAATATGTGTGCGTAATAACTCCATTTCATATCTAATATGATACCTAGGATCAAGCATATAAAATGGACACGATGAAGTAGAATTCATAAATAAGCATCTTTTCTGATTTAAATTATTACCTAGGATCGCAAGTGTTGCTCCTTTGACAACTTCTTCAAAAGAAGCTTAGCTTGCTGCTTGTAGAACTCAGAATCCTTCTGACCCTACCAGTTATTCAGCCCTTCTACCGGTGGAAGGACATCAGTGACGCGCGCTATCATTGTAAGCTTGACGATTTTGCGAAGAACGCCAAAAACTACTATAGACTATATACTTGATAGTAAATAAAGACACCTGCATGTTGAATAGGGAATAAGTGTTTCAGACTTACTGCTTGATGCATTAAGCACAACATATATAAAAAGTTCTAGTTAGTTAAAAAAACAAGTGTAGCCAACAACAGGCCTGATGTCATACCTTTTCATATCTCTTGAAAGCCATTTAAGCCATTTAGGCCTGATGTCATACCTTTTCATACCAGATATATATTTCCCCATGGAAACCAGAAAATCATGTACTTTCTATTTTAAAAAGGAGAATAAAGCACTCTAGAATTTTAGTAAGGTCAAAATGTCCAAACAAAGAAACCTTCTCAAAGGAGAGAGAATAAAGCACTCTAAACAAAGACACCCTGAAGAAATAAATCAGTATGCGTCTTTCCTTTCTATAAGAATAGATCCGCTCTAGCACCATGCTGCTATAAAGCATCAAGGACAGCTTCAATGCATTTTTGGATTGAGTCAGTTCATAGCAATATCCAGGGTACAAGTAAAACCTCATGAGGGAGCACAGTTATAAAATACAATGATGCAATTGTTTCACTTTGATCCACCTTTCAGGAGAAGGCATTGCGCACTTGTCCCATGTAAAAGGATGATATGATGCAACAAAGAAATCACAGATACATCCTTAACCAACACTTGTGGGGAAAATTTTGTCAATGATTCCTCACCTTACATAATGCTGAAACACATGGTTGCAACGGTGTTATAGTATCTCAACAATGATTGGAAATAAAATCGCCAGAGTGTACTCTTAAGAAGGGAAAAGAGAAATCGGTATCAAATCATGAAGAAATACTACCAGTCAAAGATAAATACCTGAGGAAGATATATCGGTACAGACCATTGAAAGGATCGTATGCCGCACCTAGAGGGGGGGGGGGTGAATAGGTGCTACCCAATTTTTAGTTCTTTTTCGGTTTAGGCTTGACACAAAGGTAAATTCTCTAGATATGAAACTAAGTGAATTTACCTATATGACAAGGTTATCAACTAAGCAAGATATAGCTACGCAATATAGGAGATAGAATGGGATAGAGGTAACCGAGAGTGGAGCACGCGTTGACACGGAGATGATTCCCGTAGTTCCCTTCCTTTGCAAGAAGGTACGTCTACGTTTGGAGGAGTGTGGTTGCTACGCAAGCCAAACCAACGAGCCACGAAGGCTTCACTCGGATCTCCCGTGAGCAACGCCACAAAGGCCTAGCCCACTTCCACTAAGGGATTTCCTCGAGGCGGAAACCGGGCCTTTACAAGGTTCTTGGGGCACACATCCACAACCGAATTGGAGGCTCCCAAATCAGTAACAATACAACAATCAACAACAACACATCAACACCAAATCAACTAGGGAACCAAATAGGAACACTAGCATGAGATCCCTCAAACAAATGAGGGGGAAATGAAAAACGCTTCGGTGAGGATGTAGATCGGTGGCTTCTCCTTCGAATCTCCAAAGATCAAGAGATTTGGTTGGGGGAGGAAGGAGATCTTGCAAATCTTGTGTTTCTTGAGGTGGCTCTAATGGAGGTGAAGCTTGGCAGATTTCTTGTGCAATGATTGAGCAAAGGGGTAAGGAAGAAGAAGAGGGGTATAAATACCCCTCCCCAAAATCCAGCCGTTGTGCATTTCGGGGGGCCGGATAATCCGCCCTAAGTAAGGGCCGGATAATCCGCCCCCCCGGATAATCCGGCCTCCGTGTACAAAACCATGACAATGTCCGGGCAAATGTCCGGCCCCTATACTGAGAGGCAATTCTTCAAGTCCTTAGCCATTTTCGAGGGGGCCGGATATTCTTGAAATATCCGGCCCGGATAATCCGGCCCTGGTACAAAACCGGGACAATATCCGGGCAAATGTCCGGCCCCTATACCGAGCTGCAATCCCCAAAGTCCTTAGCCGAAATTCGGGGGCCGGATATTTTGGAAATATCCGGCCCGGATTATCCGGCCCGGTGAGTTTTCTCGTGAAACTTTTTGACAAGACTCGACCACATCCAACACACATACACATGTATCTATGTAATCCCTGTACCACTTAAACAACCATTAGTGTATCACATACATTGACATCAAACACACAAAACATAATATGAGAGATGTTCTTTCAATCTCCCCTTTTTGGTGTTTGATGACAATATACGGATTTGCAAGAGAATAACTATAGAGGCAAGCATGATGACAAAAACATAGAGGCACTCCCCCTACATGTGTGCATATAAGTAATTTGCATTTGAATACAAATACACAACACATAGGATTGAGGTGCCTCAACACTAGAGGTATCCATCATGAGCTCTAACAAGAGACATATACATAAATGAAGTTGAGATAGGATGCTAGAAGTCATACCCATGTGTAGATATATGATACGGAGATATAGCATCACACATGATATAATAGTCTTGATCTCAACATATAGAAATCCGAAAACCATAACAATGTCTCACACCACATAGCACATAGTTTTAAACGAACACAACCAAAGCAAATAGTTCAAATAAGAGGGAACACAAGCAATAAAGGAATGATAAACGCATATGCTTGTGCCCAAACCATGCAAATCCCCGAGAGAGTTCCTAATAGAATGCTTCTCCCCCTTTGGCATCGAGACGCCAAAAAGGGGACAAGCGCGATGCTACTCGCCCCATGGGGATCACTCGGAGGCATCATCATCATCGGACTCGGACGCCACATCTTCTTCTTCTTCTTCTTCTTCTTCTTCATCCTCTTCTTCATCAGTGTCAGGTACATCTGGAGAGCGGCGAGTGAGGCTGGACCTTTGAATGCAACTATCAAGATCACTCCACGGAACCTGTGCAGAATGCCACCCACTGTAACCTGGGTGAACTGGAGGCTGAGGAGGGGGTCCTTGCTCACCACTGAGCTTGTGCAGAATAACCGCCTGAGTATGCTTAATCTCATAACGCTCCCGGCTGGCCGCACAGTTCTCCTTATGGATCTCAATGTTCATGCAGAGGATGTAACGCTGAAACCAACTGAGCCTGTTCACTTGTTTCTTCATGGCAGGGAGGTCAGAATGGCGAGCTGGAGCAAATCCACTAGAGCGAGCATCACCCATGAAGGAATCAGGTGGAGGTACAACAGAAGAGACAGGCTTAAGTTTGTAGGCCTTCTTGACAGAGTGCTTCAAAAAGGAGTATCCGCTCAAGTCTTCACCACGCACGCCCGCAGTGTTGTTGATGAGGAGCTGAATGTAAGGCGCATAAGGTATGGTGGTCCGGGAGATCATGGCATCACGAATCTCATGGAAGATGTAGTCCATGATATCAATAGTGAAGCTCCGTTCCTCATTCTCATCACGAGCACACCGAAAGCTGAGGTACATGAGGTCCACAAGAGTTCCCCGGAGAGCATCATTGTTACCACCACTAGGAGCGATGGTGGCACGAAAGAACCTAAGCAACTGACCATAGATAGTAAGCAGCCCCTTGGACTCTCCCACTTTTCCAGCAGATGTATAGAGATCATGCAGCTGATTCTTATCTGTCCTCTGAGGTCCATGGAGACGACGGCCACCTGCTGCAGGAATTCCAAGAATAGCAGCGAAACGGTGCAAGGGGGCACTACAGTGAGTGGAGCCAGACATCCATTCCATAGTACGGTCCTCATCAGTCTTGATGGCCAACGTAGCAAAGAACTGCTTCAACAATTCTGGACTATAGTCACATTGAATATTCATCAAGTCCTTCAACCCCAACCTTCCAGCCACCCAAATGGCATCCGCAAAGTGATTGTTGACTGCCAGAATGTCCACATCGATAACTTGCATGGGACGGACTTTCCTCATGGGCTCATAGATATCTTTATAGATGAACTCCTGCTCCATGCACCAGAACTTTCTGCCCTCTGTCTCTTCATCCCTTGGGAGGTCTTCATACCAGTTCTTCATACGGATTGCTTGATAAGAGATAATGTCCATAGCCTTGTAATTTTCCCTTGAAGCCTTGTTCTTGTGCCTAGATGAGGTTGACTTGCGAGGAGCGTTGGACACGAACTCATCACTTGAACGATCAGCTCTTGCGCGTCTCCGAGAGGTACCCCGAGAGGAACGACCTGTGAATAGCAAAGATGGATAGCAAAGAGAAGATAATGCTCATGAGTCATGTATGATACAGTAATGCACTCTAGAAACATACTATAAGCTGATACAAGTCTAACACAAGATAGATTGAATCAAAACTGCAGTGGCGATGAAGCTCCAGGCCGGATAATCCGGTGCCCCAAGGGGGCGGATAATCCGGTCGGACCGGATAATCTGGTCCTCGCGGGGGCCGGATAATCCGGCCCTGCGATTCTAGCAGATTTTGCAATCAACAACTTGTCTTGGAACAGATCGGCCTAATAGCATGCAAGAGGAGTACACTACAAGCGATTTGGAACAACTAGACACCAAATCCACCAAGAAAATAGCACATATAAAACACAACACCTAGGGTTAGGGATTGTGAATCATACCCGCATCCATTGCGAGAGCCGCTTGGAGGAGAAGGTAGCTAGGAGGGAGGAGTACCCGATCCACCCAAAAACTCCGGGAGGGAGTGGACGGGGCAACTCCGGCGAGGAGGGGAGTCTCCGGCGACCTTGAGAGGAGAGAGAGGAGAGAGAGGCGCGTGGGGGTGGAATAAACCGTTTCCCCCCGTGGCCTCGTCCTCAGCCCTTTCAAGATCCGCCCAGGCCGGATAATCCGGCCCTAGTTGAGGGCGGATAATCCGGCCGAGCCGGATTTTTCGGGTCGCCAGGGGGGCGGATTATCCGGTGTTCTGGAGATTTTCAGAACACCGTCAATCCCGCCTATCTTTAGTTGGTTATTTGCGTACCCATATGTGGTGTAATAAACTATCACCTCACATATAAGATGCATATTTACCAATAAGATGGGGCAACCTAGATCATCCGTCCGAGAAACCTCCAACTCCAAGTTTTTACCAAACATGACAAATGAGCAAGATGGAAATGGCTTATAGATGAGCGTAGGCTTGGGTTTAGAAGACTCAAACTGTTAATGGTACATGATCACTCAAATTTGCAAGATATGAACAAATAAGGCCAAACTAGAGTGATTTCCCATAAGAACAAGGAGTTGTCAAATAAAATGCAACAAGATCCAAATAACTCCAACTCTTCACAAAGAAGAGTGTGGTGGCCTAGGCCACCATATATGAGTGTTGTGGCATGGCACCGCGAAGATATATCTTGGGTCCAAGCCACTACTCATCATTGACGCTCACATATCAACATATGATATAAAGAGAATGATTTCTTAATGTTGGCATTATGGGGGAAGGGATAGCTCAATAATTTAAACCGCACTCCCCCTATTTCCATGCCCACATCTAAGCCAAATAAAGTTTTGAGACAAAGGTGTGTTTGCAAGATGGTCAAGCTATACTCCTTGAATCAATGATATTTAGCTCATTCCTCAAATAAGAGAATCTTGCTTCATCAAGAGGCTTCGTGAATATATCGGCAAGTTGATCTTTGGTTGGAACATAGATAAGCTCAATATCACCACGGGCAACATGATCCCTAATGAAATGATTCCGGATCTCAATATGCTTCGTTCTTGAATGTTGCACCGGATTATAGGCAATCTTGATGGCACTTTCATTGTCACATAATAGAGGCACTTTGTCACAAATGACACCGTATTCCTTTAAAGTTTGCCTCATCCATAACAATTGAGTGCATCCACTTGTGGCGGCAACATATTCGGCTTCGGCGGTGGAGAGAGATATACAATTTTGCTTCTTAGAAGACCAACACACCAAGGACCTACCAAGGAATTGGCAAGCCCCGGAAGTTGATTTCCTATCATCCTTGTCACCCGCCCAATCCGCATCGGTATAACCATTGAGAATAAAACTTGAGCCTTTGGGGTACCAAATACCATATCTTGGGGTATCAACCAAATATCGAAAGATTCTTTTGAGAGCCATCATGTGGCTCTCTTTAGGAGAAGCTTGATACCTTGCACACACACCAACACTCAACACTATGTCCAGTCTAGATGCACAAAGGTAAAGCAAGGATCCAATCATGGAGCGATATACCTTTTGATCCACCTCTTTACCATTGGGATCTAGTGCAAGATGACATTTGGTAACCATAGGAGTGGCCACACCCTTCATCTCGGTCATCTTGAACCTCTTGAGCATGTCTTGGAGATATTTTGCTTGTTTGATGAAGGTTCCTTCCCTCAATTGCTTGATCTCAAAACCAAGGAAGAACTTCATCTCTCCCATCATAGACATCTCAAACCTATCGGTCATAAGCTTTGAGAATTCATCATTGAAAGCTTTGTTAGTAGACCCAAATATAATATCATCAAAATATAATTGGCAAATGAAAAGCTCCCCATTGACCCTCTTAGTAAAAAGAGTGGGGTCGATTAGCCCAACATCAAACCCACGGTCTACCAACAATTCCTTAAGGTGCTCGTACCAAGCTCTAGGAGCTTGTTTGAGACCATAAAGTGCTTTATCAAGCTTGTAGACATGGTTAGGAAAGTCGAGATCCTCGAACCCCGGGGTTGCTTAACATAAACCTCTTCATGCAAAGGACCATTAAGAAAAGCACTTTTCACATCCATTTGTTGTAACTTAAAGTTATGATGCGAAGCATAAGCAAGAAGGATACGGATGGACTCAAGGCGAGCCACGGGAGCATAGGTTTCTCCAAAGTCAATACCCTCAACTTAAGAGAACCCTTGAGCCACCAATATTGCCTTGTTCCTCACAACATTTCCAAACTCATCTTGCTTGTTCTTGAAAATCCATTTAGTGCCTATAACATTGCGGCACTCCTTTGGCTTCTTAACTAAAGTCCACACTTTGTTGCGCTTGAAGTTATTGAGTTCTTCATGCATAGCTTCCAACCAATCCGAATCTTCAAGGGCTTCAAATACTTTCTTGGGTTCCACTAAGGAGATATAAGCATGATGATGGCTAAAGTTCGCCAATTGCCTTCTTGTGGAAACCTTTGCCCTTACATCACCAAGAACCTTGTCATGAGTGTGTCCACGAAGTTCGAGGTTCCTTTCTCTTCTTGCTAGACGACGGGCCTCGATCTCCTCCTTGGTCTTTCTAGGCCTTGGAGGTGTCACTTGATCAACTTGATCATTTGGGTCCCCGTCTTGACCTTGAACTTGAGCTTCCTCAATTGCTTGGGGTTGCTCAATCTCATGTGCTTGATCTTGAACAATATTCGGAGAAGGGCAAGAGTTGATTGGATCCTCATTGGAGCCATTATGAATGATTGGTTGATCTTGACCTTGATCTTGTCCTTGATCTTGCACATAAGAGGGAGGGTCTTGTTCTTGTTCTTGGGTTGGTGCATCATTTGCTTCACTAGGTAGGGTTTGTTGATGTTGAGAAGATGAGGGCTCCACCGTGGTAGAGCATAATTCTTCCCGAGACGCCACACCGTGTCCCTCAATGGGGCGGAAAAATCCCACACCCATTCTTACTATGGCATCTTGAGGTATTTCATCACCTGCACAAACATCAACTTGCCCCACTTGGGAGCCATCATTTTCTTCGAACTTCACACTACAAGATTCAATGATAATCCCGGAGGATACATCAAAGATTCTATAAGTGTGAGATTCGGCACCGTAACCAACAAATATACCCTCCAAAGCTTTAGGAGCAAATTTAGACAAACGAACCCCTTTGATTTTGTAGAAACACTTACACCCGAACACCTTGAAGTATGAGATATTAGGCTTGTTCCCGGTGAGTATTTCATATGGAGTCTTGTTCAAGCCCTTGCGGAGATAGAGCCGGTTAGAGGAGTGGCAAGCGGTGGAGATGGCTTCCGCCCAAAAGTTATAGCGGGATTTATACTCCGCCATCATAGATCTTGCCATATCCATAAGAGTACGGTTCTTCCTCTCCGCAACACCATTTTGTTGAGGGGTGTAAGCAGCGGAATATTGATGTCGAATCCCCTCATCACTAAGAAAATCATTGAGTGTATAGTTCTTGAACTCGGAGCCGTTGTCACTTCTTATTGCCATAATGAGGAGGTTGTGTTGGCGTTGCACCTCGGTAGCAAAGTCAATGAATATTTGTTGAGTCTCATCTTTCGTCTTGAGAAAGTAGACCCAAGTGTATCTTGAGTAATCATCAACAATCACCAAGCAATGTTTCTTCGCACCAAGACTTGCATGAGTAACGGGACCAAAGAGATCCACATGAAGGAGCTCCAAGATCCTCTTGGAAGAGATGATAGTCTTGCTTGGATGCGGAGAGTCATGCATTTTGCCTTCAACACAAGCCCTACAAACACGATCTTTGGCAAAAGATACATTTTCCATTAGTCCCACAATATGGTTCCCCTTGTGAAGACTTTGCAAAGTTCTCATGTTGACATGGGCTAGGCGGCGATGCCACAACCAACCCACGTCCACCTTTCCGAATAGGCACATCGCACTTGTCGTGGTGGTCCCCGAAAAGTCCACCACATACAAGTTGTGTTCGCGACACCCAACGAAAGCGACTTTTAGAGTCTTGCTCCACAAGAGGACCACAATATCATTATCAATAAAGACGGCGAAACCCATCTTGCCAAGGGCGGAAACGGAAAGCAAATTGTAACCAAGGGTTTTGAAAAGCATGACATCCACAAGAGTAATGTTGTGTGCAACCACAACCTTGCCAAAACCCAATACCTCGGATGTAGAATTATCGCCAAAGGAGACGGTGATATCATTTATGTTAGGCCTCAACTCCTTGACGAGGTTCTTGCCTCCGGTCATATGACTTGTACATCCACTATCAAGTACCCATTTTGACCCTCCGGCGGCATAGTCCTACGTGAGATCAATTCTTGGATTTAGGTACCCATTTCGCAATGGGTCCTCTTTTGTTAGCAACAAGGGTCTTTGGGACCCAAATAGACCAAGCAACATAACCATCATATGGGCCAACATATTTAGCATAAACATCACCATAATAATCTTTAAATAAAACATAGTGAGGGTTAGCAATTCCCGCATCATCATCATTCATGGTTTTGCCCTTGGAGGCTTCACCATTAGTGACGGCTTTCTTCTTCTCTTGTGCGGGCTTGGCCTTTTGCTTGTTTGCCTTCTTTGCCTTGGCATTATAACCAAGGCCCTCCTTCCCATTGTTTGATCTTTGCTTACTCAAAAGATCATCCAAAGAAAGTTTACTTTGGGGAGAGGAGGCCTTAGCAAGTTCATCCTTCAACCTAGCATTTTCCTCAACAATATTTGCATGATCACATAGAGGAGTAGAGGAACTAGGCACATCATATGTAGCAAGCCTAATTTGAAGTTGCTCATAGGACTTGGATAGGAGAGTGAATTCACTCTTCAAAGCTTTGTGAGCTTTGTCTAGTTCATCTAGATCCTTCACAAGTTTCTCATGATCAACCTCAAATTGGGCCTTTTCCTTTTTAAGCACTTTAGTCTTAGCCCTAGCAAGATCTCTAGCTTTTGTGAGCTTGTTAATTTTATCTTGAGGCTCTTCAAGAGTTTCTAGCCTCTCCTCAAGAGAAGCTATAGTTTCTTGACTTTCCTCAAGAGCATTTTTAAGAGCATGGATTTCAAGAGAGTCTTCTCTCTCTATTTGACCCTTTTTCTCAAGCATATCACTTTGTTGAGCTATACGAACCATGAGGTTTGAAACATGCTTTTTAGTGTTACCTTGTAGGTTGAGAATGAAATCATCAAAATCTAGCATTTCTTGTTTCACTTTTAGACTAGCATCATCAACCCCTAGATCACTAGATATGTTAGGCATAGAGGGGCAAGGAGATGATACCTCGGAGGATTTAGCCATGAGGCAACTTTCTTCCTCCACATGAATGACCTCATTGGGGGATTCACTTGGTGATGAAGAGTTAGTTGAGCGGGAGGCAAGAGCGACCAAGCCATTAGAGGTTGCATCTTCTTCGTCATCAACATCATCATCTCCGGAGGTATACTCTTCTTGAGTTGATAGCACAATAGATGTGTCCAAAGAGGACCTTGCCATGAAGCAATGTGCATTCTTGATATGAGAATTCTCATTGGGAGAGTCAAAGAGTGATGAAGAGGGAATGTTGGTGGTGACGATGGCGGCCAATTCCTTTGAGCTTTCTTCATCTTCCTCACTACTAGAGCTTTCCACTTCATCGGAAGAATATTCTTCCCTTGTTACTAGCACAACTCTTGAGGGCCTCTTGCCCTTCTTGGTCTTGTTGTTGTAGAATTTCTTGTTGGGGGCTTTTGAATATTTGCCCTTTGTGTCTTTGCTCTTGTCCTTGGGAATGAGCCTCCCATTATGAAGCTCTCTATTCTCATAGGGGCATTCGGCAATGAAGTGGCGCTTGTCATCACAGCTTGTAGCATGATCTTGTCTTTGGACCAAAGCTAGTGAACCCACTTTTGTTGTTCCTCTTGATGTTGTCTTCCTTGGCCTTGGAGGGATCAACCCAAAAGGATTTTGCATGGAAGGCCATGTGATCATGGTAGTGGCATTGCAAATCTTCCGGATAGGACATACTCCAAGATGCCCTATAAGATTCTTGAGGAATCACTTCTTCAACGGAGTTGACCACCAAGGCAAGGTTGGAACCTTTTGCCATCCCAAGAGCTCGATTGCGAGAATCATGAGAGGTTTACTCAAGCACTTTGAGAGCTTGCATCTCGTGGACGACTTGTTGAGAGGTGAGAGAGGAATAGCATTCCCTCCCCACAAGAGTCTTGACATCGATGGGTACAAATGGCATCATGCATTCAATGCACTTCTCCTTGATCCAAGAGTCATTGATGTGGGTGGCACCAATAAGCCGGAAGGCATCGGCAACGGTGAGAAGTCTTCCATACATGACTTCATGATCTTCACCCGGTAGCCTCATGAACCCTTCGGCTTTATTCTTAAGAGCATTATACTTGTTCCTCCTTGTGCTCTCACTTCCAATGCAACTCGCGACCAAACCATCCCAAGCTTCCTTGGCGGTGGTGTAGTTCCGAACACGATGCAACTCCTTTGTCCCCACACTAGTTTGAATCATGTGCAAGGCGGTGTTGTTGAGTTGACTATCAACCACTTCTCTTCTAGTCAACTTGTCGGGGTTGTATGGCTTGAAGCCTTCCAAGATGATTCTCCAAAGTTCATTGGAGGCACTGCAAACATGAGAGCGAAACTCAAATTGCCAAGTATCAAAATTCTCAATGGAAAACTTAGGTGGGTCGCCCCGAATGTTCATATGGGGAAGGGGAACCGGTATATCGGGAGATAGAAAAGGTGGAGCTACTCGATTGTAGCTATCACCTCCACTAGTTGTCTTAGGAGATGCAATGGGATTTTTTAAGGTGTTTAAGTTATCACCTTCCATGGGTTTGGTAGAGGAGGGTAATTCCGAAGCCTCACCCTCTTCTAATGCACCCGTGTCCTTAACCTCTACACTAGGAGCCTTGGGAAGGGCCGGAGCCAAAAGCTCGGCAATCATCTTTTTCATGCTTTCCATTTGGGCTTCCATGGAGGACTTCAATGAATTGAAGTCTTCCATGGAGACCGTCTTGGTGGCCTCTTCCGTGGGATCCTCGTTCGGCATACTCTTAGGCGGTTAAGCCCGAAATAAGAGCCGAGGCTCTGATACCAAATGAAAGGATCGTATGCCGCACTTAGAGGGGGGGGGGGGGGGAATAGGTGCTACCCAATTTTTAGTTCTTTTTCGGTTTAGGCTTGACACAAAGGTAAATTCTCTAGATATGCAACTAAGTGAATTTACCTATATGACAAGGTTATCAACTAAGCAAGATATAGCTACGCAATATAGGAGATAGAATGGGATAGAGGTAACCGAGAGTGGAGCACGCGTTGACACGGAGATGATTCCCGTAGTTCCCTTCCTTTGCAAGAAGGTACGTCTACGTTTGGAGGAGTGTGGTTGCTACGCAAGCCAAACCAACAGCCACGAAGGCTTCACTCGGATCTCCCGTGAGCAACGCCACAAAGGCCTAGCCCACTTCCACTAAGGGATTTCCTCGAGGCGGAAACCGGGCCTTTACAAGGTTCTTGGGGCACACATCCACAACTCGAATTGGAGGCTCCCAAATCTGTAACAATACAACAATCAACAACAACACATCAACACCAAATCAACTAGGGAACCAAATAGGAACACTAGCATGAGATCCCTCAAACAAATGAGGGGGAAATGAAAAACGCTTCGGTGAGGATGTAGATCGGTGGCTTCTCCTTCGAATCTCCAAAGATCAAGAGATTTGGTTGGGGGAGGAAGGAGATCTTGCAAATCTTGTGTTTCTTGAGGTGGCTCTAATGGAGGTGAAGCTTGGCAGATTTCTTGTGCAATGATTGAGCAAAGGGGTAAGGAAGAAGAAGAGGGGTATAAATACCCCTCCCCAAAATCCAGCCGTTGTGCATTTCGGGGGGCCGGATAATCCGCCCTAAGTAAGGGCCGGATAATCCGCCCCCCGGATAATCCGGCCTCCAGGTACAAAACCATGACAATGTCCGGGCAAATGTCCGGCCCCTATACTGAGAGGCAATTCTTCAAGTCCTTAGCCATTTTCGAGGGGGCCGGATATTCTTGAAATATCTGGCCCGGATAATCCAGCCCTGGTACAAAACCGGGACAATATCCGGGCAAATGTCCGGCCCCTATACTGAGCTGCAATCCCCAAAGTCCTTAGCCGAAATTCAGGGGGCCGGATATTTTGGAAATATCCGGCCCGGATTATCCGGCCCGGTGAGTTTTCCGTAGAAACTTTTTGACAAGATCGACCACATCCAACACACATACACATGTATCTATGTAATCCCTGTACCACTTAAACAACCATTTGTGTATCACATACATTGACATCAAACACACAAAACATAATATGAGAGATGTTCTTTCAACCATGCCTATGGAAAGGATCGACCAAAGTAAGTAGATTATAGCTGCAGAAACCAGAAGTCAAATGTTGAAGCCAATACACATATTCCAAGACATTCTTATGCATTTGAATCAGGAAAGATGATCCTACCAAATGTGACAAGTGATGCAAAACAGGGGTCAAGCATGTTGATAGAAGAAAACCAACACGCAAATATAGAATTATAAGGCATTTGAAGCTTGTAAAATATAATATTTTGATGCTTATGATGAATTATTTACCCATCAATATGATGAACATCTTCCCAGAGCTGAGGATGACTATCCTTCTCCCTACATATCTGCACGCTCACAAAAGTGCAAGAATCCAATATATAAATTATAAGTGCAAAAAACAATACAGAGTACCTGCATGCTAGGAGTGCCATACTTTCTGAATATATATTGTGTACATGAGTGATTAGCTACAGAAGAGAACAAGTCATAAAACTTAAAATTCAAATACAACGTACCTCCATGCCAGGAGTGCCATTTTATGCTAGGAGAGATATAATTTCATAATCTGAATAAGCCGATGAACCATTTACTTCACCTGTAGTGAAGTTGATATTACTTTCCATTATATTTTCTCTAATTTTCTCTAACAATTCAAAGAATGTCCTTTTGCAAGGAAACAAAGAACAAAAGGAAAAGTATTGTTATAGATCAAAAAGGAAGATAATCATAGACGAGCTTTATAGCTTGCATGGTATCACCGTATCATTTCGTCAATTGCCGTCGTGGGTGTTCAGAGCGAATAAGTAACTATTTCTAAGTCGACGATAAGAACCCTTTGATCCGAAAATTAATATGTGGGCAAGTACAATGGGATGAAAAGTTCTTAATTGACTGGTTGTAAGTACTGGCTCACAACCATTTCTATGTGAATCGACAAATAGCCACTTTCTATGAAAAAAACTATTTGGTTAAAATTTTAAGGTATGTGCAGAAGATTTTAGCCTGCAATCTAGAAGAGATCGAAGTACCAGGGCAGTAGGGATGTGACGCCTATTCAATTGTTAGGGATGTGACGCCTACAGGTCGTATATTTAAGAAGTACGTTTCCAATTCGTAATCCCTCGCGGAATAATTATATGCCAATCAGGACGGGGATGGAGGATATTACATGTAGAGAATGTTCGACCATCGCGTCCTCCGCATTTTCATCCGCCCCCAGGGATGCCCAGTGTGACCCGGGAGGCGTGACCGCTTGGGATCTCGCTGGCCGCGGACACCAGCGTGGCCGCCACGGCAGCCTCAGCGGCGGGGGCGTCGCAAAACCAGAGCTACGCTGCGGAAGTGTCCCGCAGCTGCAGCGCCCCCAGAAGATCAAGAGATGAATTCGGATCTGGGCGTCCATGCCTCAAGCCACGCCTCCATGTTCGTGATCTAGGGAGTACAAAACGTGCTGTGGGGGACGGGGAGAATGGAATGGGAGGCGATGACATGCAGATCAATGCGGTGGAGGCGAGATCTGTGTAGTGGAGCCTGTGACGACCAGATTCGGCGGCCGGTGCGAGGAGGCGAGGTTGGAGGGGCACCGGATGCGGGGGGTGGGGCATTGTTGAGGGGCAGCAGGAGAATAGGCGAGATGCGGGAGGAGACCTTGTTTCCGTTCGGGGTGGGGCTAGAGGAAAGGGCGCGGCGTGCGGAGGTGGGAGCGACGACGAAAGTTTTTGACGTATTGCGGTTTGGCAGAATAAGGAACATGTTCCTCCTTTTTAAGTAGTGTAGAAAAGCGACCCGTAAAAAAAAACACAAATGCGAGATCGAAATGCCACGTGTTCTTTCATTTCTTTTCCTTTCTTTCTCCTCACGCCTCGCTCGCTCTCTTCTCTTCACCACGCGGCCTCCTCTTCCTCCCTCGCTTTGCCCGCTCAGAGGACCTATACTCGATCGCATCGCGTCACATCACACCCGACAGAGAGGCAAAACCCTAGTCAGATCCTTCCAGAAGCTTCCGCCCGCCCGCGGAGGAGATGCAGGGCGGGAACCACATGCTCCTCGAGGAGCCCGTCCGCCTCGCTTCCTGCCTCGCCCCCGCCAAGCCCGTAAGCGCCTTCCCTCTTCCATTTCCCCCCCTCTTCTCTATCGATCTCGAACCCTGTGTATGCGCGGCGCCTGTGGGTGGATTCGGACTTCTTCGTCTGGATGTTTCTGGTCCCCTCGATCCGATTTGGTGCGCAGAGAGGCGGGAATCGCGGTGATCCATCTCCTCAGAATGCCGTCGATCCGTGTCTCCGACGGGACAGATCGCGCGGGATTGGGGGATTCGGGGTTTAATGTTGCGTCACGCCAAATGCGTTGTCATGATTCGGTGGAAGTCGACTGACTTCCAAAATCACTAAATCGAATGGTCCTACCTACTTGCAAGTAGGACGGAGACAGTTTCGCTTTTGATTCGAGGGTCCTGGATCGCGACACTTATACATACCTTGCGTGCGCTCTTGTGCAGAAAGTATTCCCATCGCTCACCAAGATTGTTGGGACGCTGGGGCCCAGGTCGCGCTCGGTCGAGGTTATTGAAGAATGCCTCACTGCCGGGATGTCAGGTTTGGCGACGGTTTCCTTTTAAGTATCTGGATTTACTGCAACGGCACCAGTCACGATTTTGCTGCTTTTGTCGTGATATAATAATCGTAATGATCTGTGTGTCGTTTCCTTTTTGCAGTTACGCGGTTTGATTTCTCCTGGAAGGATGCTGCTTATCATCAGGAGACCCTTGACAATCTGAGGAAAGCCGCACAGAATGTCAAGAAGTTGTGCCCTGTAAGTTGGCAACCTTGGTTAATAACTTATCCAGATTTTTTGATATGCATCGTTTAATGTACAACATATCTATGCTTGGAAAGTTGGAACACTGAAACTGACATATAAGAATTGTAGTGACCTTTAGTTATGAACATTCTCATTAAGATATAGAAAATTGCGTTATTTTAATCATACAGATGACTGTATTATCGTAGAGCAGAGACTTGAAAATAGGTATACTAGGTCTTGTATTATTATCCGGTACTCAAACGAGGTACCCTCACCAGTATGTTGCAGGTTTTCTAAGATCAACTTTATTGATTAGTCACTTCCTGGTTGTTGCTCACGAAGTATTGACAGTAGCCAGGGACATAATTTTGACATTTCTTTTGTATCCAGCCTATATAAAACAAGTCAGAATCATTATATATTTATCTTGATGCCATATCAATATAAACATATCAGCTCAGAATTTTAATAGAAAAGGCAGTCACAAGACCGAGTCCTTTATAATCGCTACAAAGTGATGGATCTGTTGAGTACCGGTTACCTAATCAATGCGCTACGTAAGAGTCATGCTTTACACTATATTGATTTTGTCCTACTCCTCCGATCCATGATAAGTGTCAGAGGAGGTATTTTTATTTCTGTTGTTGTTCTGATTGACTTTCAAAGTGATGTGTTTTCAATTGTTTTAATTATGTTTTCAGCAGTAACGACTGAGCATTTGGGAGAAGTTTTAGTAATAGGCATGTGTAAATTTTTAGATGTACATACCTATCATATTTTCTATAGTTACACGTGTAAACATGTACAATATCATTTGCTTTGTTTTATAGCTTTTTCCTCCAGTCCGTACTTTAATTTTCCCATGCTTCTACTTTATGATGTTGATTATGTAAACTTTGTAGACCTCTTCCTTACATATGGGTTATGTTCTCTCTAAGTCTTCTTCCATCCAAGTTTCATTTTTCTGTTCCATGTGCATAGCTGCATATAGACATATATGTTTTTATATGAGTGCTTTTATTTACGAAAAAAGGTTTCTTAGAGTGCTAAAACTAGCTAAACATTTCTTCCTTGAGATATATACTGCTAACTTTGTGCACTTCACATATGTACTCTATTTGGAGATGGCCTTTTCTATTTACTTTGCAGATGTTCATTCCACTTCCATCATTGGTCTTTGTAAAAATATTCCTTGAGTTAGCTTAAAGAGTTTAATTGCAATTAACTTTTTAAGTACCTCTGATTTGAGGCAGCAACTCATAGTTAAAATTTAGAATTTCATTTATGTTTAAACCTTTTCAGTATCATGTTTGGCTTGTCTTTTCTGCATTCTCTTAATAACCTTGTATGGTATATGCAATGCTTTAAGATTGTTGCTAAGAGGCATATGCTTCCAGCATCTAACTTGATCTTATTATTTATAGATAATGTTAGATACAGTGGGTCCAGAAATTCAGGTTGACAACTCAACTGGTGGATCAATCGAGTTGAAAGGTGGAAATCATGTCACAATAACACCAGACCTTTCTAAAGCTCCCTCAGCTGATATTCTACCAATTAAATTTGGTGATCTTGCAAAAGTAAGTGGATAAAAAGAAAAAGAAGAGATATGAAGTAATCAGTGTATTATTTATACTTCTTTTATATCTGTCTCTATGCGTTTATGTCGATATGTCACTTTTGTTCTGTGTGACTGCATCTGGCATTAAAGTAAAATTCATGGATTTATGCAACAAATATAAGTTGTTTTGACTTTTCTATTATGCTAGTGATAGTACCCTTTGTTCTCAAATTCAGATTCTTTGAATACCGCAAATCTGATCGTGTTCCCTTTCCTTGAGTTTAGGTTGTGAAGAAGGGTGATACTCTTTTCATGGGTCAATATCTTTTCACAGGAAGTGAATCAACGTCTCTCTGGCTCGAGGTACGTCAATATCTGAATTCTCCTTGTATACATGCCTTTTCCCAATATTGACCTGTCCTTATATACTGCAACTATAGGTTACTGAGACTTCTGGTGAAGAAGTGATTTGTCTTGTGAAGAATACGGCTACACTGTCAGGGCCCATTTTCACTCTGCATGTTTCACAAGTACATATCAGTATGCCCACTTTGAGTGAATATGATAAACAGGTAATGTGCACTACTCTGAGTTTCTGTACACTACTCAGCTATATATTGTCAACAATCTATCAGTCTAAGTTTGGCTAGCAAATTTTTGTACAAATAGCAACCCGATTCTGTTTCAGGTTCAGTAGATTTTGCGCTGTCTATCCTTTTGGGTTAGCAACATTCAACAAGATGAGCTATATGACTTGTTCGGAGAAAGAGAACACACATGCCTTACAAGTTAAAATACTTCACATACCAAACAATATGTTCTGCAGCCATGTTGCATCCAAATACAACTATATAGCTGCATTCTGCACGTGAACATGATATCCCTTACTTCTTTCTGATGTTGACTATTGTTGATCTTTAGTTGCACTTGAGGATTTGGTAGGTACCATTTTTCGAAAGTTGAACTTGGTTCCTCCTTTCTCTTACTTTCCGTTCTTGAATGTGTGCAATCAATATCTTAAAACTTTGACAGCCAATGTACACAGTGATATTTAGATTGTCATATGGATTGATAATATTAATTTCTTCATATGATCATTTATTTGAGTATTTGATCATATTTTGATAACATAGTAGAATTTGAACACATGTTAAAGATTTGCATTATTCTGTTGGAGACTGTCTAAGTCTGAACAAATAAAAGAAATTATAGGGAATAATTTATTTCAAGATTGCGTACATCTGAAATTTCATTTCTAATGCATGATTTCATATTGATGCTATTATGTTAACTCACATCTTCCAAAATCATCCTAAGCATACTTTTCGTGCAACAGGTCATTTCAACATGGGGGTTGCAGAACAGTGTTGATATTATATCGCTTTCACATACCCGCTCTTCTGCGGATGTCAGTGAGGTGAGTTTTCTTTCTGGATCATTCCACTCTTGCACCTGAATTATCCATTCAGTTATTCACATACCTGCTTCGTGATTTCCTTTCAACAGTACCTTTAGTACTCCTTCCAACCCAAATTAATTGGCGCAACCATAGCCTATGTCCAGTACAAGTGTACTCCTGAGTTGCGTCAATTAATTTGGGTCGGAGGAGAGTATTTTATTTCAGTGTCTTTTCATGCTCTTTTGTGCACTCAAGTGTCAACAGAAATTAGATTTCGAGAGGCATATTGATGCAAATTCTGAGCCAATTTTATAAATGGGAATTAGCACCTGAACCTGTATGTATCTACAGTTTAACTTGGAAGATAAACCAAGAGCAGACTTACATGTAGGCTCATATTTCTAAGGGGTATACTTGTCAAACACATTGGTTAATGATACAATCTTTTGAACAAGTATAATTGTACATGAAGAAGATGTATGTTGTTATGGACTTGTTCATTGTTTGATATTATTTCATTGAAATGGTGTTACTGTTTCTCCAGTTACTTGAGGCAGTACATCCTCTGCATGATGATAAGCTGTTTGTACCTTTGTTGATAGCAACCGAGGACTTGGTAGTTAGCTATGGGAACACTGCTGATCCTTAGTAATATTTTGTGTGTGCAGCTTAGAGCCTTTTTACTATCTCATGATCTTCAAGACACGCAGATCTATGCGAAGATTGAAAATGCTGAGGTAACTATCACGCTTTTATGATGTGTTCATTGTGTTTCACTGCTATATTATGGTTAGTTTCATCGTGCAGTACTTTATTTCTTTCTAGGGTTTGGAGCATTTTGATGAAATTCTCCAAGAGGCTGATGGTATTATTATATCTCGAGGAGATCTGGGAATTGACCTCCCACCAGAGAGGGTAAATTTTGGTCTTTCTCAGAATACCTAATTCCCCTCCTTGCAAACCCTGTGCGCTATCAGATAGGTGTATATTAATTTCTATTCATGATGGCCGGTTGCCTTTAAATGATACTCACACAAGTATATATTTACAAGAATATCGTTGTTGTTATGGTTACAGTTAAGTCATTTAGCTCTTATAGGCGGCACTGCTGATATTTGTTGCTTCATTTCATAATCTCACTTATATCAGTGGCATCACTGCAGGTATTGGTTGCTTCATTTCATAACCTATCATTTTTTCACTGTCCAGGTGTTCATGTCCCAGAAGAATGGTATTCAGAAATGCAACCTGGCTGGCAAACCTGTGATCATCACTAGAGTTGTGGACAGTATGGTTGACAATCTACGCCCTACTCGTGCGGAAGCAACTGATGTAGCAAATGCTGTCCTTGATGGTCTGTAAATCTGTGCTGTTCTTAACACTACCTGCCAAATTTGTAGGTTCTTATTTCCTATGCTACTCATATTTCAGGAACTGATGGCATTTTACTTGGTGCGGAGACACTTCGAGGGCAATATCCTGTTGATTCTGTGGGTACTGTTGGCAAGATATGTTCAGAAGTACGTCCCTATATCATGTATGAGTAACTTGTAAAATCATCTTAATTGATTGGCTGATCAACAATTAACTTCTCCTCTAGGCTGAGACCGTGTATAACCAGTCACTTCACTTCAAGAGAGTAGTGAGGCATGTAGGTGAACCCATGGCCCATGAAGAATCTGTAGCATCATCAGCGGTAAGTACTTCTATATCATTAGGTCAGACACATATTTTACTATAGAAAGTGACAATCTACTGTTCTTATATAGGTTCGTTCTGCAATGAAAGTAAAAGCTGCTGCGATTATTGTGTTCACCTTCTCAGGGAGAGCTGCTAGGTGCTCTATACTATGCAAGATCAGCACTCGACTAAACATGTTTCTGTCGTGCAAATGCTATCAACTCACTTTGTGCATCCTCTTCTGCAGATTAATTGCTAAGTACAGGCCCCCAATGCCAGTTTTGGCAGTTGTGTTTCCACGCGAGGGATCTGATCCATCGAAGTGGCTTTCTTATGGAACGACACAGGTAAGTAACAGGCATATTTATCTTTCTGATTGTAGTTTTCTTGCTAATCAAGCGGGATCCATAAACCTATAACTGATGACTGTTAACTTACAGGCGAGGCAATGTTTTTCTGTTAGAGGTGTCTACCCTTTGATGGGGAGTACTGACGAGGTATGTATGAACTTCTTAATCGGTAATACCAGATACGCCTTGAAATTCTGCAATTTTCCAATGCTGAACATATGTCGTAGGCGGTAGCTCAGGATGCTTTTGCTTTCCGTTTGGAGGTGTACAGTATGGATCTTTCTAAAGCCAGAGCTGATTCTTATTTTATTTATCTCTGTGACAGGCCGAAACTGGTGGGCTCACCAAGGAGGAATATGGGATAAAACTTGCACTGAACTACGGTCGGTCAGTCGGCATAATAAAGCCATATGACAGGGTGATAATTTTCGAAAAGATTGGCGATTCTTCTGTTGTCAAGATCATTGAGTGTGACGATTCTTAAAGATGAGACACCCATTTCTCAGGCAACAGTTTTTACACGCCTGGGATCACCTTTTGTTCTCCATTTACTCTGACCAGAGATAACAAAAGAAGTACAGCATGACACGGTTGTCTCCTGTTTAGCACTTTGGCATTTTAGATTTATATACTTCTTGCCGTAATAAGTTGAAGATAAATTCAGAAACAGCAGCAACCAAGTTTTGGACAAAACTATAGATTGTTGAATGAGATAATATCTATGAGTGATTCCTAGCCTGTATTTCACATTACATGATATGTTGTATTGAACTGAAAAGACATACTGTCTTCAGCGATTACCTTGCATGTTCTGTACCATTTGCGCCTCTAATTCTGTATATAGCACTGCACCTTGCGCTCGTCACATCTTGTCATCAGTACTGCTCCTTGAAGAACAAGGCGTAGATGATGCAGCAGATGCTGATGATGAAGATGGCAATGTCGAACGTGAGCGCGGTCATGGCCTGATCGCTGAGCTCCATGTTCTTCCCGCCAAGGCGATCTACCATGTCTGGCACGGGCTCGTAGTTCTGGATGTCGAGCTCGTAAGGATCCTCAAGTCGGGACCTGAGCTGCTGCAGCCGGCGGCTCTCGGCCTCCTGCGTCAGCGTCCAGTCGTAGAATCGGCGGGTCTCCTCCTTGCTGAGCACGTTGTACACCTCCCGGAGCCGGATGAACTTCTCCGATGCCGACTTGAGCGGCAGCCTCGTGGTGTCCGGGTGGTACTCCTTGGACAGCCGCCGGTACGCCGCCTTGATCTCCTCTATGTCCGCCTCAGGTGCTATTCCCAAGAACCTGGTTCAGGATCAGAAGAAGTTTCGGTGCTCAGTTTTCATCAGAAAGGTGGATAAGAAACGTACGGTCAATTGTGTTGAAACGGAACTCAACTGGTAGTGTGACTCGGACGATGGGTTGTTGATGAGGTCGGCGAATCTTCTTCCAAGGGGTTCGTTCTTGCCGCCGTCGCCTTCCTTCTTTTCATTCCCTCCCACCCAGCCTTCGTCAGGGTCGGACCAGTGTATCCTCGTGTCCACCGTCTTCTTCTTCCCTGGCCCTGCCGTCGACGACCCGGCTGCCTCGGCGTCCGACGAGCTTGCTGCGACGACGAACCTTGCGCGGCGCCGGCTTCGCGCTTGGTAACGGTGGAGGAAGGGTGTCAAGGTGCCAGATGCTGTGGATGCCGCCATGAGGCGGCAGCCTTGCAGTGCCGAGGACTGAAATCTGTTGATGTTACGGACGGATGGAGTTTGAGGTGTTCATGCGAGTTGTGGCGGGCAGCCGATGAGGCGGGGCCCTCTGTGAGCCCCATCTCACAGCTTGGCACCACAGTGACCACATCATATTTCCTTTGCATTTTGTGCAACACAATTCGCAAAGGTTCAGCCACGGCCAGGGGGCTTCAGGCGTCCTGCACCACATACTCAAACGGTTTGCATGAATTTTGATAAGAGTAACAATAAACAGAGGGTAGAGATATATCAGATAAACTTGTCCAGAGAAAGAAACCTCGGCCTTGTGAAAATGTTAATTTGTTTGAGTTTGGCACGGATCGGACGATTATTGTGATCATATGTTATTCCAGTAGTTATTTCTCAACATCATCCGATTATCTGCGGTCAGGGAAGATCCTTCGCCAGAAAGCAAAGCTGCCTTGGCCGTAGAAATGAGCTGTTTATCACAGGACTGCAGGCGTAGAATTGTCTGGCAATCCTGTGGCCAAATAAATCACCTGCTCCATCACCGCCACAAAAAGCTTTTGCGTCCGATTTGACTTTGCACGCAACAAAGCGCAAAATGCTTGGCCACACATTTTCTTTTCTTTTTTATTGGCTTGTTTCTAGAGTATTTTTTGAAGCGGGACAAAAGCTTTAGGCCGATCTATTAATTAAGGAAGAAATAATTGCTCAGATGATTAATGGAAAACCAGGTAAAACCCATTACAACAAAACAAAAAGCAAACACAATTCAAAGCATGCAACTTCCCGATCGACTAGACAAACCAACAAGGTCTATGAGTCTACTACAATCACAAAGAAGACTCGTTCGACGAACACTACAACCCATATTGGGTCCACCAATAAAGCAGTTGTTGAAGCTATCCTTGCAACTATCCTCTTCTTTCTTTTGCTCCCTAGGTGCTTCAGACTGAGTTGTGTGCATTACATGCCATGGAGCCACAACCTTGGTGGTCCATACCGTCTTCCCCTCATCACAAGAATCAACATAGGGAACATCTAAGCCGGCAACACGTTCCAAACAAACCCTTCAAGACGAAGCCTCCTTGCGCAAAAGTCAAATTTTCTCAGCCACCATGTTCTAGATTTGTGAGTAAAACAACGTCAAATGAGTTGTGAAAGCTGCCTGCAATGACTGATCCAACATACCTTTATTGATGCCATCACAGTTAATAACAATGGCACGATAGGCATCACAAATGTCGCGGCATTCTTCAGCATGTGAAAGACACCATGAACGTCTAAATTCTGCCGTGGAGCAAAGCAAGCACCTCCCATGGGTGGCAACGCCTCGATCTCGACCCGTGATCACACATGAGATGAGACAGGACGTGAGTTGTTGGGATTGCGCAAGGGAGCATCCAGCGTGACCGGGCAACACCAATGGTCCGCTTACTAGTTTCTTGAGCCGAGGGGTAATTCTAGCGAATCTGTTTCTAGGGTAATTTCAGTGAATCTGGTTTTTTTCTCTCTCTTGCATATAGTGAATCTGGTTTTTGTTCTGGTAATTCCAATGTTTTTTTTTCTACTGAAAAACATAGTGTAGTGAATCTGGTTTCCGAACCCCGTGGGGTAATTCCAATGTTTTTTTTTTTTGTAAATGGTTTTATCCGGACGACCGAGAAAAAGGACAAAATGGAGATGCGAGGGATCGAACCCCGTGCCTCTCGCATGCAAAGCGAGCGCTCTACCATTTGAGCTACATCCCCAATTCTGATCTTATTCTAATTGTTTTTTTAATAGATCCTAGATTTTCTCATTTACTGATTGTGCATGTTTAGTCGTTCTATGCCAACGTGCACGCGCTGACGCGCTCAGCTTGTACGAGTCCTCTCGGTCTGTGTGAAATGGCTGCGTCGTGTCGCGGCCTCTAAAGTTTATTGATGGTACTAGTATGGTCAAGGAGAGTGGATTTTGTACACCCACGCATGGGTGTGGGTGTTTCCGTCACCGTCCATTGTGCTTTGAGATTCGGATAAAAAGAGGAGAGAGAAAGGAATCTTTCCATCTACCACGGTGGACACGAATCTCGACGAATAAACTGGACGGCGATGGAACACCCACACCCATGCGTGGGTGTACAAAAGTATTTCCGTATGGTCAAGCGACTAACTGGCTCGGAAAACGGAGGCTTGAAATTGGAAACAGCACACCTAGTTACGGTTACAGTAACTGTTCGCCAGCCAAAACGACCAAACCGGTTGGCCGGCGCGGCGTCCGGTGGCCGATTGGCCGGTAGCACACCGACGGATCGCCACCGGCTACCTAGCCTATGCCAATTGATGAAGAACTAGGAGTACTGCTCCGACTTGCTAGCTCGGGTTAACCTAGGACTAATCTACGAGCATTGGCATGCGGGCATGAAGTTATTGTTGGGCCTGCATTAAGCCCATTCCGATGTGAACAGCCTTACGTGTTAGTACCATCTTTCTCGTTTAAAATTGTTAGACTACTCGGGCTGATCATAGTGCATAGTATCATTAATGTACATTTTTGGCTCTCAGGTGCACGTGCACCTTATATTGAAAACACGGTAGAAATTTACTAAAAAATGTGTTGTAAATTAAATGGGTAGGAAATGTATGCAGATATGCGTACGTCAAATCGGGAACTAAAATATTAAGTTATGTAGTCTACAAAAAAAAATAACAAGATGCATTGTTCACAAAATAGTAGTAGACACGTACTTTTCACAATATAGCGAAAATCCATCTTCTCTTTTTTTTGTAGGTCACATAAATTCGAATTTTTTCCTTGAAAATGAACACAAGTAAGTACCATGGTGACATGTACGTGCGTGAATTATTTCATTTTTTTGACACATTTAAATAGGGTTATTTGAATGTTTTGAATATCAGGGTATGGTGCACCTGAGTGCACCACCCTATATTCGATAGTATCATATACTAGTATCATGCATTATACTTATCTATGATACCATCTTTATAGTGAGTGTTATTATAGATGTAGTATCATAAATTTCTAAATTTATTATTTTGTAGAATCCCAAAGTAAATATGAGTATCAGATCTGTTTGACATTTACTTTTCTTGTAACGTGCGCTATGATATAGTATCCACCTATACTATTACTCTAATTTTATCTCTCTTTAATTAGATGTCATATCAGCATTTTTGTGGGCCTATGATGCATGATACTACTACCTAAGATACTAGCATTATGACCAGCCTTATAGTGGGAGTAACATACTACCTCCGTTTCAAGGAATAAGGCGCCCTCGTTTTACGAGCTTTTTGTTTGACCAAGAATTACTTTAAATAGATAAAGATTGTTTGTATGAAATTAGCATCATTAAAAAGTGATTTTCAATACGAATCCAACGATACTATATATACATATAATATAATGAAGATTTTGTTGCTCAATTTTTATGGTCAAAGTTCGTCTTGGAATACGTGTGCCCCTTATTCCTTGAAACGGAGGTAGTAGATAGTATCATTATCATCACACGTTCTGATACATTTTGGTGACATGACATGACAAAAAATAAATAAAGAGAGGAACATGCTAATAGCTACTACTTATGTTAATATAACATCACACACCCCAAGATAAGATGAGTCTATAACATAATAAATGATAGTACAATGCATGAAACCATATATAAGTTAGTACCTCTATAGTAACATGTCATATGTTAGTAATCTAAGTTACTCCCCACTATGATCAGTCTTAGAAAACTATTTTGTTAGCTTGGAGTAGATCCCATTTGCAAGATAATATCCCATTTGTGTACTCAGCAAGAGGCACCTCTCCACGGGATAGTCTTTAAAAGAGTGGTCAACAATCGATACATTGATGTCATTGCAAGACCCATGCACATCAAAATAGGCATGCTAAATCCATATTTTCCGGTCTTGCATTAGCTTCAAGAATGATGGCAAGATCATGGACATGTCCGGTGAATTGCAGATTCCAGGCCGCACGGTAGTTCCAATGCATACAATCTATGGATATGAGAATCTCAGGAACCATCTAGCTTTGTTAATTGCTAGATTCCTCTCATTGTCTTGCTCATTTGGTAGTAGCTTTGAATGTTACATTTCTATGATGATCAAAAGTATATCGAAATTAATTTGGATTTTTTTTTTGCTTCATGCACTTTTACTAATACTTGAAATGTGAAGATGTATGTGGAGGCATATGGTATAAAATTGCACTGAACTATGGCCGGCCAGTCAGCATAATAAAGCTGTACGACAAGATGATAATATTGTGAAAGATAACAAGAGAAGTAGTACATCATGAGACTGTTGTTCTCCATTCACTCCGACCGAAAAATGTTGGTTTGGTGCATATTACTTACATCTAAAATTACATATGGACTGAGATATATGAAAATGGGAGATATAACTATAAGTAAACTTGGGAAGCATAGTACCGTCACATTTCATAACACAACATTTTATTGATTCCATGCACATATATAGACACAAAGGAGAGTACCTTCACCTAAGATTAGAGACGCCCTAAAGCAACCCGAGATCAGACTACTACCAGCTGAGCTCAACCTAACTTTATTATTTCTAATAAGAATGCAAGGATCGCTAGCTGCGTCCATGCATCGCCGATCGATTCGATCCCGGAGCTGCTACAGCTAGGCGCAGTTGCAGGCGGCGGATGCGACTTTCATCTCGTAGATGAAGGAGTTGGCGTACTGGAAGCTGATCAACTCGCCGGGTCCGACGGGCCCGCCGTCCTTGACGAGGCAGTCGTCGAAGCCGAGGCGGCGGAAGGTGGCCGGGTCGACGAGCTCCGTGTTTGCGAAGTCGCCGCAGGAGAGGTGGACGTCGCAGACGGCGCAGTCGATGCAGGTGTTGGTGATCTGGACGGTGTAGGATGGCACGCCGGTGTGGAGTATGGGGTCGCTGTTCTGGGCAACCGTCACGAGTTCCTCCGGCTTGGAGCACCCGTACACGTCCACCCGCCTCGACGAGTGGATTCCTCCCCCGCCGCCCGTCGCAGGGGTAGACGCGTTGGCGTTGAGCATCTTGCGGATGTGATTCTGGTGCTGCTTCTGCAGCTGGGAAGAGGGTGATGCTAGCAGGAACATAAGAAAACTGAGTGAGCAGTAGGATAAAGAATGAACATGCATGCAGATGTGTAGGTAAGTAGGTAAATTGGTTACCTTGGAGACAAGCTAGGAGCAGCAGGAGGATGGTGACGATGAGGACGACCGGAGAACGCATCTGAAAGCAACCCATGGCCTTCGAGCTCTCGCACTTACCAAACTAGCTCTGAGGCGACTGTGATTCTGTACTGTGTTCTTCTCTTCTCCGAGCGTGCTTACTTATAGTGGCAGTTCACTCGGTAAATAAAACGCCGGCGATGACCCTCCATCTCAATGCGAGTAAAAAAATTTGCACGCCGATTAAGCAGGTTTCCAGCAAGCCAACTCTTTCCTAACGTGTCCCTAATTAATCGGTACTCCTCGTTTACTACTGTAGTAACTGCTAGTAGTTAGTTGAGTATTTTTCTCACCCAGCATTGACTGCCCCCTCGTTTGATGCGGTTTTCTTTCTCTCTCCACGCATGCAACCAATGAAAACGCTGTAGTAACTGCTTCTCTCCTCGTTTACTACTCTTCCACGCATGTAGAGAGATGAAAAGCCGACGTTTGGTGTTAACTGCCCGCGATTTTTAAGGTGGAGCAGCGAATATGTGGAGGGTAATTTTGGAAGATTGGCATGTTAATTGCATCTGAATGTGCCCTAAGCATTGGGATGGAGGAAGTACCATGCATGCGCCTGTGTCCGCACCGACTGCGCGCCCCGGGCAGCGGAGGTATAGGCTGCTCGCTTTGGGTCGAACGCCACAGAGTTAATAACCGAGGCGCACCTCCGGGGCCAGCCATCGCCATTGCGTTGCGCCGTCGCGGCGGCGCCGGCCATTTCAACGGTCGGTCTCACCGTGCATGCGCGAGCGAGGGCAGATTGTCGAATTATACCCTGGGATCCCATGGTACCACACCTCACATGGACACCACTTGTCAAAATTCATATTTATAGGTGAAAAAAACCAACAAATTTATGGGTGTTCATAACATGTGTGTTTACATTCTTTAAAATTTTAAGAACTACATTTGAACTACGCACAGAGAAACAAAAAAAAATACTGTGAATAGTGTTATTTATATTTGCCTTTTTTGGCACTGTTCATGTTGAATTTGTCTTTTTTATTTTTATGTGTATTTGGAATTTGGTTATGCAAATTCTAGGGATTCTAAAAACACATCTTGTGAAGAGTAACATTCTCTATCTCCACCTTCAAAGCATACACACTCGTACGCTTAGAGTTGGGTATGACGGGAGTGGGTGCATCTACCACAAGGCATAGATACGCCCCGCTGTATAAGTTTGCATATTGTATAGTACTCGTCACTACACCACGGTAGAGATATAGGACACTTTTCTTAGGGGCACTTGTGTCAAAGTACGGCTAATAGTTTCCTTCTCCATCTCGTGATCACCGTCAGAGATCACGATAGGATCATCCTCCCTGCTTCCCATCTATGAAATATAACAGGTTATTAAATAAAACAATGTTGCCTTTATTTCAAATAACTAAACATAGATGGAGCGTTCAAGCTTAAAATTGCAAGATCAAACAATATTTTAACTTTGTAAAGGAGATCAAGTTGCATTATGCTAATTTCTCAGAAGCAAAGTACGTTCATGAAGTTAGATTGATGAACAAACAAGCACATAACTTAGCTCAGCTCTCTCATTAGGCCAAGGGCTGTCTGACTGTTGACCCCAGTGATTCTGTAATAATGTAATAATGCCTATTTATTCGGCCTTTGATTAAATAGGTGAGCAAGTTACTATAAAAAAACTACTCTGGTGATCTGATGCATAAAAATAGAAGTATAGGGGGGGGGGGGGGCGTTAAATATTTTTTTGTCAGAGCGGGCCCAATGATCTTCGACTTTGGGTCAAACCGACCCAACAGGGCCGAGTTCTCTCATCCTCTCCTCCCATGCTTTCGGGTGCAATTTAGTACCTTAACTTGCAAAACATGCATTAGTGGTACCTTAACTTGGCTTTCGGGTTCATTTAGGTACCAATCGCCGTCCGGACTTGACACTTGTGAGCTCAGTTTTTTGTTTGCAAAACCCCCCCTAGGCTACGCTCTCCCCTTTAGTTAGCAGTTAGACAATCAGAGGGAAATTTCCAAAATCCTAACCCTACGTCCATGAGCTCCCCGGCGGCGGCGGCGGACCAAATCGAGGGCTCGAGGCGGTTTCCTAGACCGGTGGCAGTATTAGGCGAAGGAGGAGGCTGCGGCGAGTGAATGTTGTCTTCTCGCAGCAAGGCAGCACTCCCATCTAGCCTCCCAGGCAGTGGCGGAGCCAGGATTTTCGTATTGGGTATGCGAAATTATGATTTTTTTTCAATACTATAAGATATGAAATTCTACAATAATGTCAACAAGACTACAAATTATTCATAGTAGTGCTATTTTCTCCAATTATTTTCACATTGAAAAATCAAGGAAAAATTAGGCTTTAACTTCTCATTATCACACCTACAAATCAACAATATACATATGCATATTCCCATTTGATAGAATCAGCAATGCATCGAATTGCCTCACGTTGGGAGCAAGGAGCAAGGAGCAAGCACTACTAGGAAACAGCTTATTAGTGGCGCACTGGTTTTGGCTATCGGTGGCGCATTACTAGTGCGCCACTGTTATCACGCCACTGCTAATTTGTTAGTAGTGGCGCACTACTAATGCGCCATTGGTAGTCCAAATATTAGTGGCACACTAGATAGTGCGCCACTTCTAATAGTACACATGCACCACTATTGCCTTTAGCAGTGCGCCACAGCTAATAGTAGTATGGAAACAAAAAAGAGGCAAGTGCGCCACCACTAGCATTCAGGTGCGCCAGTGTTAACCATGGTTGGAAACAAAAAAAAAAATGCAGGTCATATCGTCCTGGTAATAAAATTACACTAATTAATTTATTTACAGAGTAGTTAAAAAACTTTACAACGAATATTTATAGAAAACACCCTACAAACAAAATTGAAAAAGCAATCACGTCCCAAGGGAACCGCGTCGCCGCCCGTGACCCTCGTCCCTGTCACTGCCTGCTTCCCGTTGACGTGCTCCTCGTGGTGCTTCCCGGCCGCCAGGCGCAGGCCACAGACCTCGTCTTCCTCCTCACGGTCGCACCTGTGTTCCCGGTCCAGCTCCACGACGGCGCCGCCACCGGCAAGATGAGCGTTCTCGTCCTTGCACTGCCGGAGAGGAGGTACGGGGGCGCGGGAGGAGCGGGGCTGCGGGGCGTGGCCTTGCGGTTGTAGAAGGTGTCGACGAAGGCGGGCACCTTCTCCCGGCCGGCGGCGGTAGAGGCCATCTCCTTGGGCGCGCTGAAGAAGGACTCTCCTTGGCCACCCGGGGCGCCGGACTTCGCCATATTCGCAGACGAGCGTAGACGAGCGCCGGGCAGAATTCAGGCGTTGGAAGACCGATCCGCTGGCTCACCCCATCCCGAGCTCCGTAGATCTGCTGCATGGTGATACGTCCCAAACGTATCTATAATTTCTTATGTTCCATGCTACTTTTATGATGATACTCACATGTTTTATACACATTATATGTCATATTTATGCATTTTCCGGCACTAACCTATTGACGAGATGCCGAAGAGCCGATTGTCGTTTTCTCGCTGTTTTTGGTTTCATAAATCCTAGTAAGGAAATATTCTCGGAATTGGACGAAATCAACGCCCAGGGGCCTATTTTTCCACGAAGCTTCCAGAAGACCGAGGGAGATACGAAGTGGGGCCACGGGGCGCCGCCACACTAGGGCGGCGCGGCCTAGAGGGGGCCCGCGCGGCCCTAGCGTGTGGGGCCCCCGTGACGCCCCCTGACCTGCCCTTCCGCCTACTTAAAGCCTTCGTCGCGAATACCCCAGTACCGAGAGCCACGATACGGAAAACCTTCCAGAGACGCCGCCGCCGCCAATCCCATCTCGGGGGATTCAGGAGATCGCCTCCGGCACCCTCGCCGGAGAGGGGAATCATCTCCCGGAGGTCTCTTCATCGCCATGATCGCCTTCGGATCGATGTGTGAGTAGTCCACCCCTGGACTATGGGTCCATAGCGATAGCTAGATGGTTGTCTTCTCCTCATTGTGCTATCATGTTAGATCTTGTGAGCTGCCTATCATGATCAAGATCATCTATTTGTAATGCTACATGTTGTGTTTGTTGGGATCCGATGAATACTGAATACTATGTAAAGTTGATTATCAATCTATCATATATGTTGTTTATGTTCTTGCATGCTCTCCGTTGCTAGTAGAGGCTCTGGCCAAGTTGATACTTGTGACTCCAAGAGGGGGTATTTATGCTCGATAGTGGGTTCATGTCTCCATTGAATCTGGGACAGTGACAGAAAGTTGTAAGGTTGTGGATGTGCTGTTGCCACTAGGGATAAAACATCGATGCTTTGTCTAAGGATATTTGTGTTGATTACATTACGCACCATACTTAATGCAATTGTCTGTTGTTTGCAACTTAATACTGGAAGGGGTTCGGATGATAACCTGAAGGTGGACTTTTTAGGCATAGATGCATGCTGGATAGCGGTCTATGTAATTTGTCGTTAAATCTCATAGTACTCATCATGATATATGTATGTGCATTGTTATGCCTTCTTTATTTGTCAATTTCCCAACTGTAATTTGTTCACCCAACATCTATTTATCTTATGGGAGAGACACCACTAGTGAACTCGTGGACCCCGGTCCAATTCTTTACATCCGAAATACAATCTACTGCAATTGTTCTTTACTGTTCTTCGCAAACAATCATCATCATCCACACTATACATCTAATCCTTTGTTTACGAGCAAGCCGGTGAGATTGACAACCTCACCGTTACGTTGGGGCAAAGTACTTTGATTGTTTTGTGCAGGTTCCACGTTGGCGCCGGAATCCCCGGTGTTGCGCCGCACTACACTCCGCCACCAACAACCTTCACGTGCTCCTTGACTCCTACTGGTTCGATAACCTTGGTTTCTTACTGAGGGAAAACTTGCTGCTGTGCGCATCACACCTTCCTCTTGGGGTTCCCAACGGACGTGTGTATTACATGCAATCAAGCTCTTTTTCTGGCGCCGTTGCCGGGGAGATCAAGACACGCTGCAAGGGGAGTCTCCCACATCCAATCTCTTTACTTTGTTTTTGTCTTGCTTTATTTTATTTTATTTACTGCTTTGTTTGCTCTCTATATCAAAAACACAAAAAAATTAGTTGCTAGTTTTACTTTATTTACTGTCTTGTTCTCCATATTAAAAACACAAAAAAATTAGTTACTTGCATTTACTCTATTCTATTATCATGACTAGTCCTGTAGTTGTTACTCTATCACCTGAGGAATCGATCTTCACTTTTAAACAAGGTGGTGAAGAGAGTTTTAAAGAAGCTTGGTCTAGAATTTTTGATTCTTATAATAAAACTGAACCTAAAATGACCCTAAGTTTGCTTCTTAGTAACTTTTATTTTGGGCTTATTCTTCGCTATAGATATGCCTTAGATGCTGTAGTGGGAGGAGATTTCCTTCATTGTGATGGGGATCAAGCTTTTAATGCCATACAAAAATTGGTTACATCATCTAGCTCCGCTGATAATTTTGATCCATCTCTTGTTAGCATTTATAATAGATTGAACACACCGTTGAGACAAGTGTATCTTGCTTAAAAGAAGGGTATGGACGGATTCGTGAGCATTTTGATTATGTTACAATAAACTCTGAACCTTCAATGTGGGACCCTACTATTAAAGTTACTATTGATGGGACAGGACAAATCACACTTGGAAGATCCCTGCTAAAACTCTTGGGAGTAACCATAGATGTGGAGAAAGGCACTCTAAAATCCTCTATACCGGGATGTGGTCATATATTCCCTAAACCAAAGAGTAAGAATAAGAGCAAGAAGGGTAGGCGCAAAGCCCCTGGTAAGAATGTTGATGCTTCATCTCTCGATAACACTTGATTCACACTTTCTGTGCCTAGCTGAAAGGCGTTAAAGAAAGCGCTTATGGGAGACAACCCATTATTTTACTTCTGCACTTTTGTTTTATATTTGAGTCTTGGAAGTTGTTATTACTGTAGCAACCTCTCCTTATCTTTATTTTATTGCATTGTTGTGCAAAGTAAAGTCTTTGATAGTAAAGTCAATACTAGATTTGGATTACTGCGCAGGAACAGATTTCTTGCTGTCACGAAATTGAGCCGCTCCGTCTGTAGAAAATTAAAAAAAAATCTGCCAATTTACGTGCGTGATCCTCAGATATGTACGCAACTTTCATTCAATTTGGGCATTTTCATCTGAGCAAGTGTGGTGCCTCAAAAAAATTCGTCTTTACGGACTGTTCTGTTTTGACAAGATTCTGCCTTTTATTTCGCATTGCCTGTTTTGCTATGTTTGATGGATTTCTTTGTTCCATTAACTTTCAGTAGCTTTGTGCAATGTTCAGAAGTGTTAAGAATGATTATGTCACCTCTGAATATATGAATTTTCAATTATGCACTAACCCTCTAATGAGATTGTTTTGAGTTTGGTGTGGAGGAAGTTTTCAAGGGTCAAGAGAGGAGGATGATACAATATGAGAAGAGTGAAAAGTCTAAGCTTGGGGATGCCCCCGTGGTTCATCCGTGCATATTTTAAGAAGACTCAAGCATCTAAGCTTGGGGATGCCCAAGGCATCCCTTCTTCATCGACAACTTATCAGGTCACCTCTAGTGAAACTATATTTTTATTCCGTCACATCTTATGTGCTTTACTTGGAGCGTCTGTTTGTTTTTATTTTTTTGTGTTTGTTTGAATAAATTCGGATCCTAGCATTCCTTGTTTGGGAGAGAGACACGCTCCGCTGTTTCGTATGAAGATATGTGTTCTTCGCTTTATTCTTAATGTTCATGGCGAAGGTTGAAACTGCTTCGTTCATTGTTATATGGTTGGAAACAGAAAATGTTGCATGTGGTAATTGGTATAATGTCTTGAATAATTTGATACTTGGCAATTGTTGTGCTCATATAGATCATGTTTAAGCTCTTGCATCATGTACTTTGCACCTATTAATGAAGAACTACATAGAGCTTATTAAAATTTGGTTTGCATGATTAGTTTCTCTAGAGTCTAGATATTTTCTGGTTAAAGTGTTTGAACAACAAGGAGACAATGTAAAGTCTTATAATACTTACAATATGTTCATATGTGAGCTTTGCTGCACCTTTTATACTTGAGTTTGCTTCAAACAACCTTGCTAGCCTAGCCTTGTATTGAGAGGAATTCTTCTCGTGCATCCAAATCCTTGAGCCAAAAACCATGCCATTTGTGTCCACCATACCTACCTACTACATGGTATTTCTCTGCCATTCCAAAGTAAATTACTTGAGTGCTACCTTTAAAATTCTATTCTTTGTCTTTGCAATATATAGCTCATGGGAAAAATAGCCTTAAAAACTATTGTGGTGAAGAATATGTACTTATGTGTATTATTTCTTAATAAGTTGCTTGTTGAGCGGTAACCATGTTTCGGGGACGCCATCAACTTTTACCTTTGTTGAATATCATGTGAGTTGCTATGCATGTTCGTCTTGTTCTGAAGTAAGGGCGATTTTCATGATCAAATGGTTTGAGTATGCATATTGTTAGAGAAGAACATTGGGCCGCTAACTAAAGCCATGATTCATGGTGGAAGTTTCAGTTTGGACAACTAATCCTCAATCTCTTATGAGAATTTTAATTGTTGTTGAATGCTTATGCATTAAAAGAGGAGTCCATTATCTGTTGTCTATGTTGTCCCGGTATGGATGTCTAAGTTGAGAATAATCAAGAGCGAGAAATCCAATGCGAGCTTTCTCCTTAGACCTTTGTACTGGCGGCATAGAGGTACCCCTTTGTGACACTTGGTTGAAACATATGCTATGCAATGATAATCCATGTTAATCCAAGCTAATTAGGACAAGGTGCGAGCACTATTGGTATACTATGCATGAGGCTTGCAACTTATAAGATATCTTATACATAACACATATGCTTTATTACTACCGTTGACAAAATTGTTTCTATGTTTTCAAAATGAAAAGCTCTAGCACAAAAATAGTAATCCATGCTTCCCTCTACGAAGGGCCAATCTTCTACTTTATTGTTGAGTCAGTTTACCTATTCTTTTTATCCCAGAAGCAAACACTTGTATCAACTGTGTGCATTGATTCTTACATGTTTACCTATTGCACTTGTTATATTACTTTGTGTTGACAATTATCCATGAGACAAATATGTTGAAGTTGAAAGCAACCGCTGAAACTTATATCTTCCTTTGTGTTGCTTCAATGCTTCTACTAAGAATTTATTGCTTTATGAGTAACTCTTATGCAAGTCTTATTGATGCTTGTCTTGAAAGTATTATTCATGAAAAGTGTTTGTTATATGATTCATTTGTTTACTCATTATCTTCATCATTGCTTCGAATCGCTGCATTCATCTCATATGCTTTACAATAGTATTGATCAAAATTATGATAGCATGTCACTTCAGAAATTATCCTTGTTATCGTTTACCTACTCGAGGGCGAGTAGGAACTAAGCTTGGGATGCTTGATACGTCCCAAACGTATCTATAATTTCTTATGTTCCATGCTACTTTTATGATGATACTCACATGTTTTATACACATTATATGTCATATTTATGCATTTTCCGGCACTAACCTATTGACGAGATGCCGAAGAGCCGATTGTTGTTTTCTCGCTGTTTTTGGTTTCAGAAATCCTAGTAAGGAAATATTCTCGGAATTGGACGAAATCAACGCCCAGGGGCCTATTTTTCCACGAAGCTTCCAGAAGACCGAGGGAGATACGAAGTGGGGCCACGGGGCGCCGCCACACTAGGGCGGCGCGGCCTAGAGGGGGCCCGCGCGGCCCTAGCGTGTGGGGCCCCCGTGACGCCCCTGACCTGCCCTTCCGCCTACTTAAAGCCTTCGTCGCGAATACCCCAGTACCGTGAGCCACGATACGGAAAACCTTCCAGAGACGCCGCCGCCGCCAATCCCATCTCGGGGGATTCAGGAGATCGCCTCCGGCACCCTGCCGGGAGAGGGGAATCATCTCCCGGAGGTCTCTTAATCGCCATGATCGCCTCCGGATCGATGTGTGAGTAGTCCACCCCTGGACTATGGGTCCATAGCAGTAGCTAGATGGTTGTCTTCTCCTCATTGTGCTATCATGTTAGATCTTGTGAGCTGCCTATCATGATCAAGATCATCTATTTGTAATGCTACATGTTGTGTTTGTTGGGATCCGATGAATATTGAATACTATCTCAAGTTGATTATCAATCTATCATATATGTTGTTTATGTTCTTGCATGCTCTCCGTTGCTAGTAGAGGCTCTGGCCAAGTTGATACTTGTGACTCCAAGAGGGAGTATTTGTGCTCGATAGTGGGTTCATGCCTCCATTGAATCTGGGACAGTGACAGAAAGTTCTAAGGTTGTGGATGTGCTGTTGCCACTAGGGATAAAACATCGATGCTTTGTCTAAGGATATTTGTGTTGATTACATTACGCACCATACTTAATGCAATTGTCTTGTTGTTTGCAACTTAATACTGGAAGGGGTTCGGATGATAACCTGAAGGTGGACTTTTTAGGCATAGATGCATGCTGGATAGCGGTCTATGTACTTTGTCGTTAAATCTCATAGTACTCATCATGATATATGTATGTGCATTGTTATGCCTTCTTTATTTGTCAATTCCCAACTGTAATTTGTTCACCCAACATCTATTTATCTTATGGGAGAGACACCACTAGTGAACTGTGGACCCCGGTCCAATTCTTTACATCTGAAATACAATCTACTGCAATTGTTCTTTACTCGTTCTTCGCAAACAATCATCATCATCCACACTATACATCTAATCCTTTGTTTACAAGCAAGCCGGTGAGATTGACAACATGTTACGTTGGGGCAAAGTACTTTGATTGTGTTGTGCAGGTTCCACGTTGGCGCCGGAATCCCTGGTGTTGCGCTGCACTACACTCCGCCACCAACAACCTTCACGTGCTCCTTGACTCCTACTGGTTCGATAACCTTGGTTTCTTACTGAGGGAAAACTTGCTGTTATGCGCATCACACCTTCCTCTTGGGGTTCCCAACGGACGTGTGTATTACACGCAATCACATGGCAGCAGGAGGGCATCCGTGAGGGCCGCGAGAGAGGCGTAATTCGGAGGGAGGCGAGCGGGGAGCCGCGATATCTCACCAGCGGAGGAGAGGACGGTGACGACGCTTCTCGGTTTGGCGGGGCTCCCGCGCGCGGTGTGGCTGAGGGTGTGGTCGGAGCTCGCGTGGGCGTCGGCAGCAGCAGCAGACCGGAGGCGGTCGGGGAAGTGGGCGGCGGTGGTGTGCCACGGTGTGCGGTGTGCGGTGCGGGAAGGGGATTTTGTCTGGCTTTGAAGTAGAGAGGCACCGCCGGGTGAGTTCGGTGTCTCGGAGTGATGCGGTGGCCGGAGGATTCATTGTGATGTGGAGGCGGGGCAGAAGGGGATTCGGGAGAGAGAAACTGGATCTGAGGAAGTGGGTGGGTTGGGGGAGAGAAAGTGCGGTGGGGACGCGTGTTTGGAAAGGAATGTGCGGTGTAGAGGCATGCATGTGTGGTCGCCGGTGGCGCACCACTTAGTGCGCTATTGATATTTGAGGACAGTGGCGCATGAAATATAGGTGCGCCATTGCTAAGTGAGATAGCAATGGCGCACCTCTAAGGGATGCGCCACTGCTAAGTTTGGAGGAGGGGTGGGATCTGGACGACCTTTAGTGATGGCACACCTTAAAAGCAGTGTGCCACTGCTATATTTGTATCAGTGGAGCACCATATTTTGGTGCGCCACTGCTAACTAGCAGTGGCGCACCAAAATAGGGGTGCGCCACTTACATCATTCTTACGGCTAGGCCTTTTTCTAGTAGTGAAGGAGCTAGTAGCAAGAGCCAGTGCTTGTCATAGTTACTTGGGCCGGATTTTTTGTAAACAAATATTTGGATTGTGTAACTAACAGAACAGCCCACAACGGGACATATCATTAGTAGAAAAAGGGCATTTAGTCCCGGTTGATAAGGGCCTTTATAGCATTTTCACCCACGTTCCCCAAAGCGTCACCCAAAGGGCGCCAGATCGACCGTTTGGGGATGTCGCTCCCCAGCCGCATCCCCCAAACGCCACCCAAACTTATTTTAACATTAAAATACTCTTTTTTTGCATTTTATTTCAATAGAGAGGAGGAACATTCCACAAACTAATACATAATTGAGAACATGGTTTTACACAGACTAAGACATAGTTTGGAACATGGTTTCCACAAACTAATACATAGTTAAAACATTGCAAAATGAGGAAACCTAACTAGTGTTGGCATCGCAGGTTTCGTGGGTTCGCTGCCAAGAAAGAACATTCTTAGGCACTCTTAGTCACCCAAACTGGAAAAATCCAGCGGGTAAGTATAGCCATGTTGGTCCTTTCTAGGAAGAATATTCAGAAATCCCCGTGCCTATTTTCGCTGTGAAGAAAGAACACTCGGCGTGTTCAATAGTCCTCCTCATCATTGTCGCCGTGGTAGTGCCGGTGGCAACACGTGTCGTCGAACACCTTTACGTTCATATGCGCATCGCCTAGGTAGGAGAATGTGAGCACACAACCAGCTTAGAGGTCGTGGTAGCACGCGAACTTCTTCCAGCCGGTGTGGAGGTACATCTTGCCGCGCCCATCGAAGAGCACGTCCACCGGCCACCGACAGTAGTCGCAGTCAGCCTCCCGCAGATGCAGCGCGGCCGGCTCGCTGCCGGCGATGAACTCGGCGAACTTATCCGGCAGCCTCTAGATGCCAAGCAGGACGCCGTTGAGGACAATGACAAACTCGAACACTTGGTGCTATTCCTGCAGGTACGACGATGAAGACGACAACTTCGCAGGCGACATTGACCGTGTAGCTATGCCGCGGCCACGACCACGACCACGGCCGTGACCTCGGCCTCTGCCTCTACCAGCCATGGCGTCGACTCTTGAGATGGTGTCGTTGCCTAATCGACGGTACCCCGGAGGAGGGATCCTCACGAGGGGGAGAAGAAGTAGGGGCCATAGGGCGGAGTGCACACGGGACGGTGGTACGCGAGTTACCCAGCTTCGGAACACCTGCACGATGACAGGGCCTACCGCTGCTTGTCCGGAATTATCCGGGCGCTTTCGCGTTGTTACAATGAGTTGTGGTTGTGCCTCTAGGGCTCCCGGGATCCGGCTTATAAAGGCGCACGGATCTAGGGTTTACATGGAGAGTCCTAGCCGGATTACGGATAGCCTAGCTACGGTACAATATCTTGCCGTGCACGTCACGGATCCGCCTTCCATACACGTCGTCCCGGATCCGGGTTCCTCATGGGCCTCCATGGATCCGGGTTACTCCTATGTCGGTACGGATCCGGCCTGCCGATCCCGGGCTGGACTTCTTCCTTCATGATCAACAAGCAATCGGGCCGCCCGATGGGCCACATGCCTCATCACCGTCTCGTGGGCCACCCGGGCTTGCCGGATCTAGGCACCGTCGATGGTACACCTATGAAGTATACCCACAACAGTAGCCCCCGCAGTTCTCCGAGTTTCACCTGCAGCTTCCGCCTTGCTGGTTCATTATAATCTCCGGCAAACGTTGGTAACGCGGAGAAACTTGAAGAGCTCCAACTTTGCATTTTCTTCTTTTTCCAACTTATAGCCGGAAAATGCTCCCATCCCGCGGGACTTCATCCATCGACGTTCAAAAGAACATTTCCGGGTTACTCCCTGCTCGAATGAGAGACAACTTATCTTCACGAAATTACCCGGAATCTTAAAAGACTCAAACGGCTTCGGAAATCCTTCATCTTCAGATCATACTCAACAACGGAAGTTCCGTATTTCCCGCGCACAACTTCCTTATTTCCCGCGCTAAATTTTCGCAGATGCAAATCTTCAGCCGGAATTTTCGGGAGTGCATGGTTAAATTACCTCCACGTCGTTTTACCGCATTTGACCTAAACACGTGTCATCCATCCAACGGCGCGACCGTTCAGTTTCCACCGTTGGATCCGGATCCCGAATCTCCGAGCGCGGCCTATAAATACCCCGCGGCCCGGTAAAAATTCATTCTTTCACCCCCTCTCACCACATCGTCTTCCTCCTCGCGCCGCGCCGCCCGCCAGATCTTGACTCCGGCGAGCTTCGTCACGGTGAACTTCGCGCGCCGCCGAACCAAGGCTCCCCTCGCACCAAGATTCTCACGTTTGAACGAGAAACTCGCTCCGCCGCCGATTCGTGGTCACGCGGGTCGATTTCCTTCAAGTTCGGCGACCTCATCTCCGCCGGAGCTCCGTCGAGCCACCGCGCCATTAGCGGTAAGTACGCCGGCCTTGTAGAAGACAACCTAGTGTAGAAGATAGGCTTAGTGATCCGGGTACTCAAACACTTTGTATGGGTGCAGCCGGAAGCATGCCACTCGAATCGTCACTTTGCACTGGTAGCTCTTCGAGTAGCCCGGATCCCAACCAAATAGAACCCATATGCCCGGATCCCATATCATTCCTGCCACCGTATGTTTCCGACATCAGACTAGCTCAACCTTTTTCCGCATCTTCCAAGCACCGCTCCAAGCCGGATTCCTACCCTCCAAGAGCTCCAAGAAGAACTCGAGGGACAAGCTCGGATGGCAGCAAAGGTGCAGGAGGCGGAAAACAAGAAGGCGTCCAAGGCCCGGATCCGCGAAGGAGAACGGGGTCAATGGTGGCCTTGCGCAACCACCGACGTGGAGCTTAGAGAGCTCCAGAACGAGGGCATGATCTCCACACACTGGAGTTTCACTCGTGACTCCGACGTCCCCAAGCCAGAAGCCGGAGAAGTTGTTATGACTAAGGCTTGGGTGGAACGCGGACTTTCACTCCCTTGTTCGGAATTTTTTCTCTCCATCCTCAGCACCTACGGGCTCCAGCCCCACAACATTTGCCCAAATTCATACCTTCTCTTGTCCAACTTCGTGACTCTCTGCGAAGGACATCTTGGGATCCGGCCAGATGTCAAGTTGTGGCAATTCTTTTTCCGGGTGAAGAAAGAAACCAAGGACAAAGCAATGGTGAACTGCGGAAGCATGACGTTTATGCTCCGCCCTAACCGCATGTATCCTCCCCATGACTCGCACGAATCCGTCCGGTACTGGAACGCCGGATGGTTCTATGAGAAGAATGCCTCAGTTCCGAAAGTCCATGAAGGCCTGCCCCAGTTTGTCAACGAACCTCCGGAAGAACTTGCAAGCTGGAGCTTCGTCCCTTCACTCGCCCTGACCCCAATTTTGGAGAAGGCTGCGCGGAGAATCTCCTGGCTAGTCCACGATGGGCTGACCGGAGCCCAGCTCACACTTAGCTGGTTTTCTCGGAGAATCCAGCCTCTACGCTACAATGCGCGCCTGATGTGCGCTTATACCGGGGCGGACGATCTTCTCCGGGTTACCCGCCACGATCTTCCGGCCGACTCTCTGAAGAGAAGGATCAAGACGCTGGTGAAGATTCCGAGGGGCCAACAGGTCCCGGAACTTTTCAAAGATATGTACACGAACGATCAGTGTCCTCCGGTAAGCTTTGTTCTTTCCGTTGCTTCAAACTTCACAAGTTTTTTGATGTTTAACTCTAACTCTTATTCATCTTCCCTCCAGCTCAACACTTTGGCGGAGGAAAACTTCCGCACCATCATTCGCGTCCCCGTCACCGGCGACACGGCGGAGGAGGCTCCGGAAGACGACGAGGAGGAAGAGGAACAAGCACCCCGCAAGGCGGCCCCTCAACCTACAAAGCGTCCCCGCGCCAAGGCTTCCGGCTCTGAAGCCGGAGCTAGCGGCGAGGCCTCCGCCAAGAAACCGAAGATGACGAAACCACCTCCGCTTGACTCAAGGAAAGCGGAGCGTGCGCGTCTAAGGATGCTCTCGACGGCTGGCCAGGGCACACGCCCCATCATCCCCGGCGCCCCGTAAGTTTCCGAGCATGATGCGATTTTAACTTAGCGAAATTATCTCTTGTCTAAACCCTTTCACTTGTTCGCAGGAATCCGAAAATCGCTGCCACGCGGACCACCAGCCAAGAGCCCATCACAAAATACATGAAGAAATCTCCGGCTGTTGGTCCCTCTACTCCAGTTCCACCAAGCGTCTCCCACCCAACTCCCCAACCGTCGCCCCCTCAGGCGGATCCATCTCCCCCACCTGCCGCAAACACTCCACCGGAAATAATTCCGGTTAGCAGCGGGCATGCGGGCGAAGAAGACCCTAAGGCCAAAGGCCCTGCCCAAGAAGAGGCGGAAAAACAAGTCCAAGGAGAGGTTGAAGTAACTTCTTCCGAGAAAGCTGGAGAAGGCGCTGGCGACATGGTCGTTTTTCCGAAGAACTTTGGAGATCCGGCTGACACCACTTCCACCCCAAAGGCGTATGCCACTAAGTTTTTCAACAAGCTGACTGAGGCGGAGAAGTGGGAGCTTCAACAAGACCTGCTTAACGCCATGCTGAACAACGCCTGGGGGAAACCTGATTCCAGGACGTCGGAAATCCAAGACTTCAAGAAAAATGTTGGCCAGCTTCGCGACCAACTCATCTCGCAAGCAAAAGGTACTCCCCGAGTAGCCCCCAAGCATGTAAGCGGAAACTGAAAAAGTAGTTAGCGCTTAGATGCTTAGAGAAAGATTACTTCCGGGAAAGTTTTTTAGAATGAACCAAGTAGCCCCCAAGCATTATGGCGGAAAGGTTCCGGCAATGATGCTTTTAAAAGAAACCACCGCTACAAGCGGAATTTTTACTCCCGCACCGTTTAAATTTTACAGAACAGCAGGCGCTGCACTACGAGCTGCACAAGAACATTGCCCTGCAGCGCCGCGTTACTCTGAGTCAGGCGGATAATATCCGGACCCTGAAGGATGAGAATGCAGAACTGGCGAAACAACTGGCGGACGCCCAAGGTTGGTTTCCGCCTTCTTCGTCATTAACCAAATTCCGACTTTAAATTTGCTGTTAACTTATGTTATTATAGGCGCATCCTCCTCCCTTGCAACAGCTTCGACTGAACTTGAGAACCTGCGCTCCTCGTACCAAGAATTGGAGACGAAGCTAAAGGAGGCGGAACTTAAGAGGGAGCAAGCCGAAAAGCAGCTGGCGGAGAAAAACTCCGAGCATATCAGGGAAAAGGGCGAGCTGGAACTAAAAAAGAATGCTGATAGCGAGACCATCAGGAGGCAGCAAAAAGAGCTCAACGGACTCCGGAAATTTATGGAGACGGCGGAGCAGCACTGGGACTTGCTCAATGAGAACATCTTGGGTACGATATAGAAACCTTGTCCAGATGCGTGCTCCGACTTTTATTTTGTGCTCAAGTTGCATGCTTATATCCTGATTATCTTATGCAGAACCCCTTGGTTATCCGGAACAGCGCCGGAATTTGTTCCCACGGGACGACCTTCTGCAACTCGCGGGCGATGACTGCAGAGATCTCATCTCCGCCTCCCGCAAGATATGCTATAACTTGAACATCAAGAAGAGCCGCACTTGCGACGTCCGGAAGCTTATTGGTAAGATGGATGTCCTACCGGAACTGGTGACAGATCTGCAAGCATCTTCAGCCCGAGGCGCAGCTGCAATGGCCTTGACCATGTGCCTGGCACATACTCCGGATCTTGATCTTGATGAAGTGACCACGGGCGTTCCTCCGGATGCGGATGTCGGCGCGCTGCTGGATGCAGTGAGCGGCTACGACACCCGTATCGCGCGCAGGATCCGGCACGAGGAATTCTACGACAAGGTCGTCCTCCCCGCCGACGAGCCCTTAGAAGCGGAACTTCGAAGGAGCTCGACGCCAAGGCGCGACTCGCGGAATCCGGAGCCCAGTTTACCTGGACCAGCTCCAAGGATGCTCCCCAAGAGGAACCCAAGACCAGCACTGCTGCCTCTGAAGAAAAAGAAAGTGAAGAAGATGTGTCTTCTCCGGCCGAAGGCGCCAAGGAACAGGATCCAGAGGGCAAGACTTCTCCGGCTAAGGGGAGTGAAAACTTTTATTCCTGCGGGAAAAACAATGCATCATTTTGGCCCCGCCGAGGGTTTGTAATAAGACTTTAAATTCTTAAGTAGCTAGGAACGAAACGATTATGCATGGGGCGGAAACACTTATCCCGCTATCCGTTAAATATTATGTGCATGTTTCGTTTTATGTCGGAAAGCAAGTGCTGACTTCGTTATTTTCCGGCTTGCCCGCTTGACCTTCCACGAGCCGGAAAACCTTAGCCGGAAACGCTCGCCAGCGGCGACGAAGCCCAATGGCAATCCGTCCATAACCGCGGAAACAAGCCCCCGTGCATAGGTGCCGGAAATCGCTACTAGGAATCCACGAGTTCGCAACGTATAACAACTTAATCGTAAAACTTAAGCTTACGTCCTAAAGGACGATTTTGAAAATCACAACTTTCATACACGCCTAGGCGGAAATATCCAGCTCTGCGGTTTTAGTCGGAAAAAACATACACGATCTAAAATGAACAAGTAAAGGAGGTAAAAGACTCAAAGAGTGAACCATAAGCTTTATTTCATTGATCATGTATAACTATTACGTAGTTTGTAACTCGGAAAATATATGCTAAGTGTAGAAAGGACGTAGCTGTGCGATATTCCAAGGGCGATCTCGTTTCATCGTAGATGTCATCCGGATCCTCACGCTTGCGTTTCCGGTGCCAGTTAGCAGGTCTATCCCTTAGCTCGCGGAAATCAACAAGGTAGTACGACCCGTTATGAAGCACTTTGCTAACGACGAAGGGTCCTTCCCATGGAGATTGCAGCTTATGGTCTTTCACCTGTCGAAGGCGGAGGACCAGGTCTCCCGCCATGAAGGAGCGTTTCCGAACTCGACGACTGTGATAACGTCGGAGCTTTTGCTGGTAGATGGCGGATCTCTGGTCTGCTAAGTTCCGAGCTTCCTCGATCAGGTCCACAGATAGCTGTCTGGCCTCGTCAGCTGTTTCTTCATTGTAGGCGGAAACTCGCGGTGAATCGTGGATGATGTCGGAGGGAAGCACGGCTTCGGATCCGTATACCAGGAAGAAAGGGGTAAACCCTGTTGATCTGTTAGGGGTAGTTCGTAAACTCCACAAAACAGCTTCCAACTCGTCAGCCCAAGCTCCGGCTGCTCGTCGCAGCGGTTCTTCAAGGCGTGGCTTAATTCCTGATAATATTAGACCGTTAGCCCTTTCAACTTGACCATTGGATTGTGGATGAGCCACGGATGCAAGGTCCAGTCGGATCCCCATTGTCTCACAATAATCCTTCAATTCTCCCTGAGCGAAGTTTGTGCCATTATCTGTGATTATGCTGTGTGGGATGCCGAATCTCATCACGAGGCTGCATACAAATTTTAGTGCCGTAGCACCGTCGGCTTTTCTCACTGGCTTGGCCTCGATCCATTTGCTGAACTTGTCAACAGCGACCAGGAGGTATTCAAAACCGCCAGGAGATGATCTTTTTAACTTACCAACCATATCGAGCCCCCACCGCAAATGGCCAGGTGATAAGTATGGTCTTCAGCTCTTGGGCTGGAGCGTTTGGTTGAGTAGCGTAGTACTGACAACCTCGGCAGGTCTTGACTATCTTGTCAGCATCTTCTTTAGCTGTGAGCCAATAAAAGCCTAGCCGAAAAGCTTTTGCAACGAGTGACCCGGGAGCGGCATGGTGCCCGCAGTCCCCTCGCGTGGATCTCTCCGAGGATTTCAATGCCATCTTGATTGGAGACGCATTTGAGAAATACCCCCGTTGCGCTTCGTTTGTAGAGCTGTCCATCAACAATTGTGTAGGATCGTGCTCGTCTGATGATCTGGCGCGCGAGGACCTCGTCCTCCGGCAACTTCTGATCGATGAGGTAGTCCAGAAAGGCCGTGTCCAAGCCGGAATGGTAGCCAATACCTCTTTAGCCGGAGACACCGCCACTTCGGGTTTTCCGGGTTAGCGCCCTTCACCGAGGGTATCCGGAGATGCTCTAGGAAAATTCCAGGCGGAATTGGCTTTCTGCCGGATCCGAGCTTGGATAGCATATCCGCCGCCGTATTGTCGTCTCTTCGACGTACTTGACTTCGTATCCGAGGAAGCTCTTGGCGATCTCGTCAACTTCGTCTCTGTAGGCCGCCATGACGGAATTTCTGGCGTTCCAGGTTCCGGCTACTTGTTGTGCCACCAGGTCGGAATCTCCACAGCATATGATGTGCTTGATCCCGATTTCCTTAGCGATGCGCAGACCGTGTAGTAGAGCCTCGTATTCCGCCATGTTGTTTGTAGCTTCGAAGTGGATCTGCAGAACGTACTGCAGTTCTTCTCCGGTAGGGGACTTCAGGGGTGACTCCGGCTCCCGAGCCTTGATGCTGCTTGGATCCGTCGAAGTGCATGACCCATGTCTCGGTTCCGGCTCCGGACTTGCATCCGGAGCTTCGTCCAATCCGCAACGAAATCTGCCAAGACCTGGGATTTTACCGCAGTCCTTGGCTTGTAAGCGATGTCGAAGGCGGATAATTCGATGCCCCATTTAGCCGTACGTCCTGTTGCGTCAGCGTTGTTGAGAATTGTTGACAGCGGAGCCTTGCTCACAACTGTTACTGGATGCTCTTGGAAGTAGTGCCTCAGCTTCCGGCTGCCTAGGAACACACCATAAGCTAGCTTCTGAAAGTGAGGGTATCTTTGCTTTGACTCCGTCAGCACCTCGCTAATGTAGTAGACAGGTCTCTGGACGTCATATTCATGACCTTCTTCCTTTCGCTCCACCACGATGACGAGGCTGACGACTTTGTTGGTAGCTGCCAGATAAAGGAGCATTGGCTCGACTCGCCGGGGCTGCCAAGATAGGTGGGGAGGTAAGTATTTCCTTCAACCCACGAAGAGCTGCGTCGGCTGCGTCGTCCCGCACAAATTTGTCCGTTTTCTTCAGCAGCTTGTACAGAGGTAGCGCCTTCTCGCCAAGACGGCTAACAAACCTGCCGATTGCTGCGACGCAACCAGCTAGTCGTTGCACATCTTTGAGACAAGTTGGCCGTTTGATACACAGGATTGCCTTGATCTTTTCCGGGTTAACCTCAATGCCTCTGTGAGAGACTATGAAGCCAAGGAGTTTTCCGGCTGGCACGCCAAAGACGCACTTCAGCGGATTCAACATCATCTTGTACCCGCGGAGGTTGTCGAAGGTTTCTGTGAGGTCGCTGATCAAGTCGGATCCTTTCCGGGTCATGACCGCGATGTCGTCGACGTATGCGTGCACGTTCCGGCCAATTTGGTCCTTCGAGCACCGCCGCATCGTACGTTGGTAAGTAGCACCTGCATTTTTCAAACCAAAAGGCATAGTAACATAGCAAGTAAGTACCAAACGGGGTTATGAATGAAGTCGCCTTTTGGTCGGATTCCTTCATCCGGATCCGATGATACCCGGAATACGCATCAAGAAAACACAGAGTTCCGCCCCGCCGTCGAATCAATGACTTGGTCAATGCGCGGCAAGGGGAACGGATCCTTCGGGCAATGTTTGTTCAAGCCGAGTAATCGATGCACATTCTTAGTATTTCAGTTGTTCTTTTTGGGTACAAGGACGGGATTCGCGACCCAATCGGTGTGGATAACTTCTATTACAAAACCTGCTTCTAGTAACTTTGCTAGTTCCATTCCTATGGCGCGGCGCTTCTTGTCTCCAAAGCGTCGCATAGCTTGCTTCACCGGTTTAGCCCCCGGATTTATGTTGAGGTAGTGCTCGGCGAGTTCCCTAGGTACTCCGGACATGTCAGAAGGTTGCCATGCGAAGATATCCATGTTAGCGCGGAGGAACTCGACGAGCGCGCTTTCCTATTTGGGGTCCATGTTGGCTCCGACTGAAACCTGCTTGGAAGGGTCACCCGGAATGAGGTCATGCTTCTTGGTTTCTATCGCGGGCTTGAAGGAGGTTTTCTGCTCGGAGATCTGCTTCTTGGTGGTCTGCATCTCAGCCGGATCCACCGCGGCTCTGTAGCCTTTCAGCTCTTCTCCGGATATCACAGACTCGCGAAGGCGGCTTCGCCCAACTCGCACTCATGAGCCTTTTTGTAGTCTCCGGTTATGGTGATCATACCATTAGGACCCGGCATCTTGAGCTTGTTGTAGATATAGCATGCTCTTGCGTGGAACTTGTGGTAGGTGGGCCTGCCGAAGATGACATGGTAGGAGCTCTTGAAGGGCACAACTTCGAACGTGATCTTCTCTTCGCGGAAATTGTGAACATCGCCGAAAGCCACGGGAAGTGTGATGCTGCCAAGGGAGTTCGCCTTCTTACCCGGAACCACGCCGTGAAACTCAGTGTTGCTGTGTTTGAGCTGTTCCTTGGTGAGGTTCATCCGCTCCAGAGTCTCCAGGTACATGATGTTCAAGCTGGCTCCGCCATCCATGAGGCACTTGGAGAAGTCATACCCGTCTATGCGGGGACTCACAACCAAGGCGTAGTATTCTTTTGGCACAATGGCGGGATGATCCTCCCTGTCAAATGTGCACGGAACTTCCGACCACCCGACATATCGCGGCACAGCCGGAACTGTGGCGTTCAGGATCCGGGTAGCTGATTTTGTAGCGCGGACTGTGGGGGTTCCGAGGAAGGTGTGGTAAGCCCCCACGCTCTTTTTCTCGAAGGGGTTGGATTTACCTGCGGATCCGGCTTTGGGATCCGGCGAGTTATCATCCTCGTCCATCGCCTCGGAACTGTCCTCCTCCTTGTCCTTGTTCTTGCCCTTGCCTCCTTTGCCGCGTGGGCGGTGCTTCCGGCCTCGCTTGTATCCTGCCTCCGGGTCGTTCTTTAGGTCGTTGACCCACTTGCGCTGCGGTTGGTGTGAGTGGACTTCCCCGTAGCCGGATCCAAGTGGGCCAGGCAGGGCATGTCTCTCGTACTCCTCGTAGGTTTGCGGAGCGCGGGATCCGCCGCCAGTGACCTCGGAGGCATGCCGCCGACCCCCGCCGGCTCCGCCTCCACGGCCGCGTCCTCTTCCGCCTCCCCGAACCTCCGCGTTGGAACGCCATGGCGACCATGTCGGATCCGCCACTCTTCCGGTCATCGTGGTTTTTGCGTTTGTGGCCGCGGTTGTTACCGTTATCACGGTTCTTCTTTTGTTGGTGCAGGGGGATTGCTGTAGCTGCTATATCACCGCCTGCGTCGTCATCGGCGGCAGTGTGATCACTGGCAATGGAGATCATCTCATCCAAAGTCAGTTTGTTGGCGTTAGCCAAACATGTAAGCTTATGCCTCAGCAATCCTCCTCTCTGCAGTCCACCAATGAAGGCGTACATGGCAGTGGTGTGGTCGACGTTTTCGCACTCGTTCCTCGCATGCCAACCATCGTGTGAGGAAGTTTCTTGAGGTTTCTCCCTTCTTCCGGATACAAGCTTGTAAGTCGCTTGCCGTGGCAGGTCTTTTGTAGGTGCCTCTGAAGTGTTTCTCAAAAGCGGTCTTCAGGTCGAACCAGCAAAAGATGGAGTTTTTCTCGAGGTCGCTGAGCCAGATCCGGGCTGGTCCTACAAGGTACAACGGGAGCATGCGGCAAGCGATATTAGGGGTTCCTCCGGCAAAGGTTACTGCATTGTAGTAATCCTCAATCCAGGTATCCGGCCTTTCGGTGCCATCATAATGCTTCAGATTTCCGGGTAGCTTGAGGGAGCTCCTTGGCTTTGGTTCCTCTCGAATCATCCTGCCAAAGCACTTTGGTCCGATGTAGTCGGTTCTGTATTCGTTGAGGCGGTCCCGTGCGTCGCGCGAGCCGTGGCGAGGAGACTTTGAGCGAGAGCGAGATCTCCGGCCATTGCCTCCGCCTCCACCTCCGCCGCCACCGCTAGGTGGTGGTGAGGGAGACCTGCGAGGTGGGCGGTCTGACCTCTTGCTTCCGCCATCTGAATCTCCTCGGCCTTCCTGGTGCTGGCTCCGGCTCCTGTGGCTGCCTTCGCCTTGGCGCTGGCTGCCCTGGTCGTTCCGGCGAGGCTCCGGGTCACGGCTCCGACGAGGCTCTGGGTCCCGGCTCCGGCGAGGTTCTGGATCGCGGTTCCGGCGAGGTTCTGGGCCGCGGTCTTCATTCCGACTCCTCCTAAGCTCGGGCTCACGAATGTTGTTCTGGTTCCGGCGAGGTTCCGGCGAGCGCTCCCTGTTTCTGTTTCTTGGCAGCACGTTGTCGCGGATAACAATCGCACCATGCCCTATGGGCCTGGTGTTTCCGGCTGGACTACGGCGGCGAGGGGGTCGCGGGTAACCGTTGGGCGGAGGAGAGGGGTTGCGGTATTTGTCTCGTCCGGAGTACATCGCATCCTTTCCCTTTCTTGGATCCGACGGAGGCGTCTGTGACGGAACGGGGATCGGATTTGGGTGTTCCCTGGCCCTTCTTCTGCGCTCCGAGGATCCGGTGTGTGATTCATCGTCGGGATGCCGATCGGCGCGGGCGTCCTTCTGCGCGGTAGATACACAGTTATCCGGATTGGATTCCAGCCTGCGCGAAGTATCCGCCTTGCTCGCCGCTGCATTGCTGAAGCGACAAGTGTGCGGAGATGGTTGATATCAACTTCTTCGTCCTTCTTCTTCAGCAATTCCGCTGCTTTCAGCATGTTGTCCTTTGGAGTTTCCAGCGGCTGGTGAACTGCGGGCGTGTTGAAGGGTATCCTGCGAGGCGGAATTGCTTCTCTGACAATACGATCGGCCTCCGCCTGCGCATAGGTCATCTTTAGTTCCCACTCAGCCCTCATGTTCTTGACCTGCTCGAGTGTGGAAGTAATCTCGCGGTCCTGTCTGTCGAAGTTTTCCAGCCAGGCTGCATGATCTGCCCTTCCTACCTTTAATGCAGCTTCGGTATCGGCGAGCCTCTTGGCTGTGGCCAGCATCTCCTTTCTGGCGGTCTCTAGAGCCTCCAGATCTGCGGCGTTGCCCGGAGTTATAGGTGTGTTAAGAACTGCTCGCGCGGCCACCTCCTCTGCTGACAGGATTTCCTCCGAGGAAGAATCCCTTTGGGGTCGCACCCGAGACATTGGAGATCCTTGGGATGGTTGAGGGTCGGATTGGCTGACTTGGTCTCCAGATCCGGTTTGTCCCAGCGCTGCTACCGTTGCGAGAACCTGCTTAGGCTGGGCGGAGTCGACTTCAGGCTGATCGCCGAAACCATACTCCCCTAGCTTGCGGACGAAGTCATCAGATTCCATGGACGGGGTGTCTCCGGAAATTGGGCTCAGATTGCCCAAAATCGACTCTTCAACCGGAGCTTCGCTTTCTCCGACAGGCTGAGCCTGATCCGGATCTGCGCCGTTTTCCGGTGCCTCTTCCTGCTCGGGACCAGCTCCGACTTCTTGAGGGGCGGTTCCGGCGGTATGGGCCAAGAAGTGTACGAAGTGGCACCTCTGCTTTTCTAACACCCGGGAGACCCGGGCGGATCCGCATTGGTCTTCCACCTTTGTTTCCTCGCTCGGGGCGGATTGGGTGGGCTTTGAAATTTCCAGATCTAAGGCGGAATCTTCCTTGGGAAGCTCCCGCATCTCGTATTGGATCTTCGCGACGGCGTCCAGCTCGCGGCGGTCGCGTCTGCGTTACTTACCAGTGGGTTTCCGTCGGAATCGACGGTTTCCCCGATGAAGATGTGTATGCCGCCAATTGGGACGATGGAGAGCTTGACGGGGTTTGCCCTAGCCGGAATCCAGCACTCATCCGGAGGGACGATCGGCAGATTTCCGGCGTAAAGGACGCGCCCCACAGCGATGGTGTCGTCGTAGCTTCCCATGGCGGAACCCTCCCGGTTCCGGCCTCCAGACGCCACAGGCCCCACGGTGGGCGCCAACTGTCGTTGCCTAATCGACGGTACCCCGGAGGAGGGATCCTCACGAGGGGGAGAAGAAGTAGGGGCCATAGGGCGGAGTGCACACGGGACGGTGGTACGCGAGTTACCCAGCTTCGGAACACCTGCACGATGACAGGGCCTACTGCTGCTTGTCTGGAATTATCTCGGCGCTTTCGCGTTGTTACAATGAGTTGTGGTTGTGCCTCTAGGGCTCCCGGGATCCGGCTTATAAAGGCGCACGGATCTAGGGTTTACATGGAGAGTCCTAGCCGGATCACAGATTGCCTAGCTACGGTACAATATCTTGCCGTGCACGTCACGGATCCGCCTTCCATACACGTCGTACTGGATCCGGGTTCCTCATGGGCCTCCAAGGATCCGGGTTACTCCTATGTCGGTACGGATCCGGCCTGCCGATCCTGGGCTGGACTTCTTCCTTCATGATCAACAGCAACTGGGCCGCCCGATGGGCCACATGCCTCATCACCGTCTGTGGGCCACCCGGGCTTGCCGGATCTAGGCACTGTCGATGGTACACCTATGAAGTATACCCACAACAGATGGTGGCGGCTAGGTTTGGGGAGAGAGGCGCTAGGGTTTATGTGTGAGGGACGATGCGAGAGCGCCCCTTTTTATAGGCCGTAGGGAGGCGGGGGAGCGGTAACACTCATTAACGCTGGCACGGAGAGCTAGGCGCGACGAGAGGCTTCGCTGCGCCTCTGCGGAAACTGCACCATCGTTGTGCGCCAATAACTTCCGCCGCAAGGTAGGCGACGGTTAGGTTAAACTTGAATGTGCCGCTGATGCGTCGGGCCCGCGTCTCCTCGCCTCGCTTTTCGTTGTGTCCGGCGTGCCCGGAGCAACCCCTGTGGAGCGGGGACGTGCTCGGGGTGCCGCACACCGTATTGGGCGCGCCGGACGGAAAGAGGCTTTGGGCGCCTGGCAAGGAACAAAATTTTGTCCGGCGCGCTCCAATTCCCGTTGGGGGCCGCGGCTGGAGATGCTCTTAGTCTCCGTTTTGCGACCGGGACTAGTCATCCGGGACTAAAGGCCCTCCCCTTTAGTCCCGGTTTGGCCCCGCCACGTGGATGCGGGCGTGCGCCGGGGCGAAGGACCTTTAGTCCCGGTTTGTAACACCAACCGGGACTAAAGGCTATTTTGTAAAAAAATATCCATTTTTTCTAATTATTTTTCACTCCATTTTTTTTCTAGTTTTTTTAGAATTTCTAGTATTTCAGTTATTTGACAAGTTAATCTCTAGTCAAATTATTTACTCGTGGTCAAACTTCCCGCTCGGTCACCCATCCTCCCACTACTCCAATACTAGCACGCTTAACTTTCAAGTTCCTTCCCGTCCAGCTTCCAAGTGCTTCGCGCACATGTATGTGATACTATTATCATATCAATCCTATTAACATGTTGGTCGATGTCACATTCATTTATTGATTGAATTCCAAAAAATTCTTTTAATAAAAAAATTAATGATGCAATAATAATCGTGAATAAATTAATAAACACTACTTTTCTAATTTGTATTATTTTTATTTTTAATATTTTTTTGCCAAACCTAAAACCTGAAAATTTGAAAATCTATTTTTTTATTATCAACCAGGACTAAAGGTTCCAAACGAACAGGGACTAAAGGTTGGGATGTTTAAACTATGACTAATGCAACCCATTAGTCCCGGTTTCTATTTAAATCGGGACTAAACCTCCTAGGGGTGCTGGATGAAAGCCCTGTTTTCTACTACTGTATAGGCCCATGTATGGAGCACACGAAGTGGGAGGTCTGGGAAGGGTCTCTAGGTTTAGAGTTTTGTTGTGCTCTACACGCAAAAAGGCCACCAATACATATATACATGTGTATACGAGCTTATAAATTGATATTTTTTGGTAGAAATTATTGGGTATTCATTGCATACCCTTGAATTAGTCTAGCTCCACCCCTGCTCCCAGTTGGATCCGTTGGCTTCGCCGTAAATGCATGGGAGGAAGGTGAGGTCTGGACGCATACCGGTGAGGTGTACTACTAGGGGGCGAAGCTGAGGCCGCCGGCGACATGCTCAAGACGGGAATCAGCTTCGGAGGTTAGCATGACTTTCGGCTATTTGTGCTTCCCTACACTAGGTAGTCATTTTGAGATAACTGAATGACATAGATTAACTGAAGAAGATTTTTTTCTTGCGCTCATTTGCAGAACCACTTCAGGAGTAACTACAAGGAAGAAGATGATGAGAAGCTTGCGAAAAACCTAGCTGAGTGCAGCTTGAGGTTGAGAAAGTGAAGGCAGAGAATAAGATGTTGAAGAACAATCACAGAGATGATATGAGAAATAGAGATAAGAAAGAAATGGTTTTCCTGTGTGTAGTTGCTAGTTGTGTAATGCTTTATTCATGTGTGGTTTGTTCACTAGGGGTTTCCTTGGAATAGTGGTACAAGAGGATTTGGTTTTATTATGTACGACATGAATGTAAAATTCATAACTTGTTTCAGTCAATGAAAATAAAGAGGATTATGGTTTCAAGCAACATCTAAACAAGTAAAATGCCAACTTGGACATGTTGAACATGGAATCAACTAAACATCTAAACATGATCCGCTTGTGGTGCATTCTGACTGAGAGGCCATTCTTGTGCATTTAGCTCAGGAATAACATCATTCAAATCAGGAATGCAGTTATGATCTCTTGTTGTGCTTGCATCTGCATTACCAACATCAACATTGGGTTTTCTTGTTTTTCTTCCTCTACTTGTGCTTGCATCTGCAGTACCATGACCTGTTGCATTTGTTTTTCCTCTTCCTCGTGTTCCAGCTGTAGTAGCTTCTCTTCCTCCAGTTGCCCTGCTTCTTCCTCTTCCTCTCAAATTCCTTCTTGTTGATGCAGTTGTGACCCTTGCTGTAGATTGTGGAATACTATATCTAGCAGATGCAATGAATTCATTCTCATGCAAAGGTCCGAGAACTCTATTTGCTGGCATGTTCTCGTTTTGCTACAATTAGAGGGTAGAAAAATATCAACAAGAGGAAAGAAACATCAATTAATATGGAACAGATAGAGCAGTAATAAAATGAGAAGACCATGTTGCACCTCTTGCTGCATTCATTAGACAATGTTGTCTTGTATGTTTGTAGGATCAAGATCAGGATTAGGTGGGTAAATGTGATGTAGTAATAGAAATCACAAATGTTAGAAGTTGCAAATTAAGTAAGAAGCATCATTAGAACTACCTCTAGAATGGATGGAATGTCTATTTCTTCATCTTCCCAAATTACTCCTGCTTCTTCAATTCGTTGTTGCTGACTAAGAAGATATGTTTGATGCCCCTTTTTATTGTGACCACTTTCCCCACAAATAGAGCAGTGAATTATGGTCCCTGCTTTAGTGAAGTAAGTCACTCCTTTCTTCACTTTTTCTTCAGGTGCTTTCCTTCTGCATCTCTTAGGTCTGCCCATCACCTTGGTGTAGAGTGGTGGATGCACTCGAGTTGCATTCATCTTCTCCCAGAAAACTGTACCTCGAAGTGGTGTCAGAGTGTAGGCATATGCTCTTTTGTCTGTTTCTATAGTGTAGCAACTATGGACCAAATTCTCATAGTTGATGTTATCTTTCCTACATCAAGCAATGGCATGGTGGCATGGAATGCTAGTTATCTGCCATCTGTTGCAGTCACATGTTCTACTCTTGAAGTCAACACTGTAGTTCTTATCAAATTCATGGCTTTCTACAACAAATAAATAGTTCCCAGCTGGCTTCACAATGCAATTGTTACTCCATTCAAAGAACTTTTCTAGCTTTTTCATTATCTTTGGACATATAGGTCATGTCCAGGTCATGCCTTCTCTTTGCTTGCTTTCTTTCCTTTGCAAAATCTTGTAAATAAAGATTGTTTCTAGCATAGACAGGAAAGCCATCTCCCTTGCGTCACGAATGTAGCTGAAAGCAATGAAACACAAGGTCATAATTGAGGAATATAAAGACTAGTGATTGTTTACGAGAAGCAAACATGCATCAGTAATGTACCTATTGAACACATCTGAATGATTGTTTAAAAGCATCTCACACTTGGGAAAATTTTGGAACCAGGGTTGCTCCTTCTTAACTCTTGTCCATAATCATGCAACCGCCCAAACGGTGATTCCTTATCTCCATGTATTTGTAACAACACATCTTGCCTATCTCTAGTCAGCTTGTATCTGTTTGGACACATCTTGAATTCCCTCAAGATCTTTGCAGCAAAACTCTGTAGGCCCAATTTCTGGTTGTCCCTAAACTCATGCATGAACTTCTCTGTCAAAAGCTTAGAAGAAATTGCTTCAAGTGTGCACCTCCCTTCACAAGTGTGTTTACCATCATATTTTTTAATTACAAAACCACTCTTATGACTTCAGCCAATACCCGCTCTCATGTACCACGGATAGCCAACAACACAATGTGCAGTTAACCTCCTTCTGTCATTCAACACTTTCTTGATCTTCTTCCTATTTCTTACAACATATGTTGCCAATGCCTTTCTCAACTCTTCAACCCCACTAAATGTCATTCCCCTAACAAAAATAGGGTTATCCATGTCACATGTTGGATTGAATACAGTCAATTTGTTCCTCAAGACTAACGTATTTTCTTCTCAAAGTTGTAAGGTCTCATCATCTAATGCATCCTCATCCTCTTTGTCGTCAACTATTTCTTTCTCATTGTAATCACCCACAGACTTGTCAACATTGTCAGCAAATAGGTAATCATCACCATCTTCGACATCAAAGCCGCTGGCATAAAACTAAAGTCGATGTCGCTATCATTGTCTCTCAAGTTGTCACTAACACCCTCATTCACAAACTGCACAGTAGAGGAGCTGGAAGAGGCTTCAGATAGAGGAGATGCATCCGTGTTTGGAAATTTACATGATCCACTAGATATAGCTTGAACTGCACGAGACGCAACAACTACTACTATTTTGCTTGATGAAATAGAAGGTGTTGCATCAGGAGGAGATCTAGCCACTGCAGGAGGAGATTTAGCTACTGTAGCTGAATGTCCAAGGATGACGCCCAGAGAGGGAGGGGTGGTGAATAGGTGGGTTATAAAACTTCTACTTGAGGGCTTAATAAGTGCAGAATAAAACTATGTTTTACTTTTCAAGTACAAAGCATACAAACTAGGGTTTGCTTATGTGCACCAACAACCTATGCTAAGAAAGATAAGCAACAAGGTGATAGCAAACTATATATAGAACATCAATCACAAAGGCTATCACAATGTAAAGCGCATAGATAAAGGAGCCCGGGTTGAGAAGTAACCGATGCACGAGGAGACGATGATGTATCCCGAAGTTCACACCCTTGCGGGTGCTACTCTACGTTGGAGCGGTGTGGAGGCACAAGGCAGTCCAATATGCCACTAAGGCCACCGTATTCTCCTCGAGCCTTTCCCACCAAAGGGAAAGCCTCGATCCACTAAGATACCCTTGAGGGTGGTCACCGAACCTGTACAAGCTTGGGGAAAACACCCAAGTATCAAGCTTGAGGCAAACTTCATAACATTGGAGGCTCTCAAGTACAAGGCTACATAGGCTACAACACACCACACACGGGTACAAGGCCACAAAGGTTCCAACGCCCCACAAGGGCAACAATGCAACAAAGGCTACCACGTCACAAAGCTGACAAGGACACAAAGGCAACAAGGCAACAAAGGCCACTATGCCACAAGAGCGACAAGACCATGAAGGAAACAACACCACTGAAGTCTACAAGCCATCTAGGGTTCCAAGAACCCTAGAGGTAACACTCACAAACTCCCACGTACGATACTGAAACCCCATAGAGAACTCAAAGTGATGCACCTAATGCAATGGCTAAGAACACCACTAAGATGCCCAAGTCCTTCTCGCCGAAATTCCAATAAAGCTACAAGGGAATAAGGGAGGAAGAACAAATAGTAGGAGGGAACGTCAAATTACTCCAAGATCTAGATCTAGCAAGATCCCCTCACGAGGAGAGATATTCAATTGGCGGAGCAGTAGATCTAGATCTCCCCTCTATTTTCCCTCAAAAAAATGCAAAAAGTATAGGAGGAAACAAGAGGAGGAAGAAGCTCTTCTAGGTCAACAATGTAGGAGATAGAATAGGCGGAGAAGAGCTATGTGGAAAGAGGTGGAAGAAATGTATAAATAGAGGCCCAGGACATATGTCCGTTGGGGCAGAAAATCGGATAGATTTGCGCCCAACCGGTACTACCTCTTTTCCAACCGGTACCAGTTCTCACGTAAAAAACATATAGAAAAACAGGCAGAAAGACGACCCTAACCTGTACTGCTAGTTACGGGGCTGGTAGTACTGGTTGCACCAAAATACTAAATCAACAAGAAACTAATCCGAAGGAAGAGAGAGGAAATGATCCGACCGACAGACATTGCAGCGAGCAGCAGCAGCGCAGCTAGGCGAACATGCGGCGCGGCGCGGCATGCGCGTGTGGCGACTAGCGCACGGGAATCAAGCAGCAATGTTGGTCAACGCTAGGAAGATCGATGGAGCTGCGGGTGCGAGGCTCTCTCACTGGCGGCGCGAGGTGGCGGCTGGGGGTGGCCCATTGTTACGTCTCCAACGTATCTATAATTTCTTATGTTCCATGCTAGTTTTATGACAATACCTACATGTTTTATTCACACTTTATAATGTTTTTATGCATTTTCTGGGACTAACCTATTAACAAGATGCCACGGTGCCGGTTCTCGTTTTCTGCTGTTTTTGATTTCAGCAAAGTTGTTTTACAAATATTCTCGGAATTGGACGAAACAAAAGCCCACGGCCCTATTTTCCACGGAGTGTTCCAGAAGACCGAAGAGGAGTCGAGGAAGGCCAGCAGGGGGCCCTCCCCATATGGCAGCGCGGGGGGCCCCACTGCCGCGCCGTGACGTGGGGAGGGAGCCCCTGGCTCCCCCGACGCTGCCCCTTCTCCTATTTATTCCTTCGTCCCCGAAAACCCTAGTACCGAGAGCCAAAATATCAGAACAGTTCCAGAGACGCCGCCGCCGTCAACCCTAACTCGGGGGGGGGGGTCAGAAGATCTCCTCCGGCACCCTGCCGGAGAGGGGAATCATCACCGGAGGGCTCTACATCACCATGCCCGCCTCCGGACTGATGCGTGAGTAGTTCATCCTTGGACTACGGGTCCATAGCAGTAGCTAGATGGTTGTCTTATCCTATTGTGCTATCATGTTTAGATCTTGTGAGCTGCCTATCATGATCAAGATCATCTATTTGTAATGCTACATGTTGTGTTTGTTGGGATCCGATGAATATGGAATACTATGTCAAGTTGATTATTGATCTATCATATATGTGTTGTTTATGATCTTGCATGCTCTCCGTTGCTAGTAGAGGCTCTGGCCAAGTTGATACTTGTAACTCCAAGAGGGAGTATTTATGCTGGATAGTGGGTTCATGTCTCCATTGAATCTGGGGGAGTGACAATGTAACACCCCAAATTTCAAAACAAAGAGAAAATGAATTTCCTTTTTTCTTCAAAAATGAGAACCAACAAAAACTTTTCTTACATAGAGTGCTATGCATAGTGCTCATACCTAATACTTGTGTTTTGCCATGAGGAGTGTTTTTATGCTTAGGTGATAAACCCTAAAACCCTAAAAGTGATCAAGTGAAGATCACAACCCAAATAAATTAAAAGAGAAAGAAATCAAATAAGAAAAACCCTAAACCCTAACCTTCTCAAAAATCATTTGGATCTACTTTGAGAAACCAAAATAAAAGAAAAAGACATATGTGGGCATGTAGCCCTAATGTGTAAATTTTTGAACTCTACCTTTCTTACTTTGATAAATGGTGGTGAACCATTGCAAAACTTACTAAACCCTAAACCTCATCCCTCTTGTCACCAACCTTTGAAAAACAAAATAAAAAGAAATGATCTTAATTAAGAAAAAGGCATATGCAAGCCTATGGCTACTTTTTGCAAATGCTCCAACTTTGAGTGTTGACCTTGGTATATGTTTTGAAATACATCAACACACTCCACAAAGTATTTACCAACCAATTCAAGTGAGAAGAAAATTAAAATCAAACATATGCATAGAGGCATATGTGGCACTTAGCCAAAATATCCAATCTTGACCTAGGCCCTTCCAGTGCCTCAAAATGGTTTGAAACCTTTACCCAACTTATTCTAACACCAAATAAACCTCACCCTTGTCAAAATGAAGCAAAGAAAAATAAAAGAATAAAAGTTAGAAATTCTCAACACCCTCACATATGGTTTATGCCATTTTTATAAATCTTTGACTGAGACCATTTTGGTCTTCACCATTAGTTGTAATATGATACTAAACCCTTATTACAACTTTTGGAATCAAAGAAACACAATTCAAATCAAATTCAAACTCAAATTGTGATCACATGTGATTATGGTCAATTCTGCCAATTTCAGTCTGGTCACTACTTTGAGCCCCTCTATCTCAAGTTTTTCAAACTAAACTATCTCAATTATTTGCACCTCATCCAAGCGCACATCAAGGTGAACAAGTTGAGACTTTTTATCAAATGCAACAATCTCACACATTGCAATTTTGCAATTCTTTTATTTTTAGAATTCCACCACCACTTGTGAATGTCTCTGGTAATTTACAACTTATCCAAACCCACCATTTTCAAATTTTGGAACCATAGTGCATATATCAAATTTGGCACAAAATTGAGAATTGCAAATAGGCATCAACTTCAAACACTATTCTAAATAGTGTTTGGCCTAACTTGTTTCCCCCATTGGTCACACATAGTGCCCTAGCATCTCCTCTAGCCATGCCATTGCCTAGCCATGCCCACCCTAGAACAAGGACTCCCCTATGTCATGGCATATGTCACACATGTTGGCCATGATCTTTTGTGCATGATCTAGACAACAAAACACAAACCACTATTTAAAATAGTGTTTGGCCTAAATTATCCCCTCCAACATCTTGTCCCCTCCAACATCTTGCCCCCTCCTTGACACCTTGGACATGCCATTCCCTTGGTCCCCTCCAACATCTTGTCCCCTCCAACATCTTGTCCCCTCCAACATCTTGCCCCCTCCTTGACACCTTGGACATGCACACCCTATGCCACCCTATCCCCTCTCCTCTCCCTCCTTGAACCTATAAATAGAGCACTTCCCCCACTCCAATTCTTCACACCACTTCACTCCTCTCCTCTCCCTGATCTTCCTCAAGCAATCACTCATCCCAATTTCATCCACAAAGCCCCAATCGATCGCTGGAGCGCCGCCAGTACTGCTGCAAGATCGCCGGAGCTAGGAGCCGCCCAGGAGACGCCGCAAGTACCTGGAGCTTTGCCGTCGTCCACAACGTCGCTGCACCACCTCGCCGACGATCGCCGGACCGCCGGTGAGCCTCCGACCCCCTGCCCTCGCCGCGCCACTAGCCTCCTCTCGCCGGAGATGACGACGGCCGTGCGCCGTTCGATCCAATTCTAATCGTGTGGCTCGTTTTAAATCATACCGTTTCGCTGTTTAAGTACCGCTGACAGTAGGTCCCGCTATCAGGTGGCCTGCTCGTGCGAGACACGCAGTGGGCCAGCCCGTTTTCTTTTTCTCCCCTGGCCCAATTCGTTTTCCCGCGCAGCCCAACAATTCAAATTCGAATTTTTTCGTTTAACTGAAATTCAATACTGGTGCTTGATTCAAAATCTAATAGAATCAAATCTACTGAGCCAAATTTGATGAATTTTATACCGTTGGAAAGCTAGTGAAAATATCTACAAAACTACACTGGTCTCACTTTGAAATCTGTTGTAGAACTAATGTGACAAAAATAACAAGTCAGAGACTTTTCAGTATTCAAATAAATCTTAAAAATAAACCAATTTGAATTTTGAAGTGAATCCAATTGCTATAATTCAAATTTCACTTACACTAATTGTTTATGCAAAAATATGGCAGGGTTACTTTGAGTGATCATGGCCCAAATTAAATAGAGGACTATATGGCTATTTTAGTTAGTTGATATTGTCCAAAACTATTATGCAAATCATATGAAGTGTTTCACTTCATTTAAATCTTGTCCCAAGTACTTTCATATGAAGTTTGGACCACTGGTCAAAGACTCTCACATGAAATACTTGGTGATATTAAATCATATGAAGAATTGTTAAATAGTATGAGGTATTCTACCTCATTTAAATCATTTTATCAAATGATGATGATGAATGGTTGACTTGGGTCAACATGATTTCATGTATGATTGTTTGAGAAATTAAATCTTAAGAAGATTTCAATGAGAGGAAATTATTTCTCAAGAACCATATGGAAACTATCATTTACATATGTAAGGAGAGGAAATTATTTTTTTCCTCAAGCAACACAACCAATGCACCCTAATTGTAGTAATTGTGTGAATAGAATAGTTTGTGTGAATACATGTGATGTTTAGAATAGCCAATGAATTGCTTGGTGATTGTATCCTCGTATTCGTGTATAGACGCTAGTACCGGAGAATACCAGGAAGAGGAAGGATTCTACCCAGAAGAAGAAGAGCACTTTGATCACCTCAACCACCAAGGCAAGCTAGACTATTGCAAGTTATAATGTTGCAAGCTAATATTCTTGCAAAGTGAAAATCCCCTTGGGGCAAGACACCATGATTCTTACCTTTCTTACCATAAGCCTATCCCAAGTTTCTACCTTACAAGTTTTTACTTGTTTATTCAAAGAGTTACTTTTATAGTTAACTTTGGTCAAAGTTAAAGAAGGTTACTAGAGTAGTTAATTTAGTCTCAAGCTAGCCAAGCAAGATTAGCACCCCTCATGATTAGTGCTAGTGCTAAATACTAAAACTTGACTACTCTAGATGGGAACATGTGACTTTGAAGGAATTTGAAACCTTGGAATGATGAAGTCATTCCATTGAATGATTTTTGAAGGGAATATGACCAAGAGAAGATGGTGATTTTTGATAAAACTGATATTGGTTTGAATGCGATACCTTTCCAATATTTAGTACCCCCACAATACCTGATTATGGGTAAGGGCTTAACTGGAAATTTATGCATCTTAGTATGGGTTCCCTCTGAACACACATCATAGGGGTTATGCCGAGGCTGCCTCCGTTGTTGAGAAATGATGTGAATTGAGGTGAATTGTACGGCCAAGCCCCGTGCGGTTCCCAGAGTTGACGGTTGGTCTTCACTGGGAGGCCAAGCTCATGGGGAGAGGTGCTCATACTAGGATTTGCAAGTGAAAGGTTATGGTTGATGATCCGCGTACTGTGTTACGATGATTCGGGGTAATCCCGACGGATGAAATAAAATGTTGTGGCACAAGTGTGCAACCTCTGCAGAGTGTAAATCTATTCGAATAGCCGTGTCCACGGTTACGGACGGTTGGAAAGGCCATACAGTGTCCAATGTCAAATCTTTTGAAAATGATGGTGAAATGAATGGTGAATTTGTGACTTGATTTTGAATCACAACAATGTTGTGGGAATGACACTAATGTTCCCACTTGAGTTAGTCCAGCACATGAATAAGTCTTTTCTCAAATACTTGTGAACTCAAATTGGCTTTATGCAAATAAACTAGAGCTTAGTACCCCTTACTAGAATTGTTAGTACTTACATTAGTATTAGTTTGCGAGTACTTTAAAGTACTCATGGCTGTGTCCCTGGCTATTCAAATGGCCAGATCATGAAGAGGAGCAGAACTATCAAGATGACGGCAACCAAGATGTCTACGACAACTAGGGAATCTTCTGACGTCAGACGTTGGCCTGTGGACTAGAGAGTCCCTTCTATCTTACGCTTCCGCTATGAACTTGTGTATGTCCGTTGATCAGTAGATCAACTATTTGTGTAATATTGGATCATGTGATCTATTTGTAAGACGACTATGGTATGTAATGGATGATGACTTATGATATTCAACTGTTATGTCTCGCAACAACAATATTACTGGGATTGCGATGTATGGCATAACAGGCATCTGGACTTAAAAATCCGGGTGTTGACAGGTTGGTATCGAGCCATTGTTTGACCTTAGGAGACCCTAGTTAGAATGGACGTCTGAAAAACTTAGTTTCAAAAACCAATGAAGTGAATATTTGTGAAAACTTGTTCTTACTCTTATCCTTGAGATCTTTTTCAAAAATGAGAAATCTATACTCTACTTTCTTTGCAAGCCTACCTAAAATTTTGCACACTTGACTACTTCTTTAACTTACTTATCCTAATTGCTCACAGATGGAGTACCAATGGGAGTTCTATCAACTTGGTCCCGGAGGTGACCTAAGGTTCGAAAAGGATTTGAAGCAACTAGTGGAATATCTAGGACACCCGTATCCCGAGTTCTTCGGAATACCCCTCAAAAACCACTTCGGAGAACCACCTCGGTGGGAAGTTTCTACTGATCTACGAAGAAAGCTTGGAGCCCCGGTATGGGAAACCATCCGGTTTTTACGTAACGGGAGACACTTGGAAGGAAGGACTAGTCGAGCTATGCAAGAAGCAATTTCCCGTCTGTGTGGACAAAATGAGAACAAGATCAAGAACACTCGCTTCATCTACTACCCAAGACATGACTCCATGGGAAGATCGATGACCATGCCACCACACCCGGAGATGAACCACTATGTAGCACACCAGGACTTCAAGCTGTACAAAACCCGCAGGGATTTGGACAACGCCCTCGCCTCTCGCCAAGCACATCACCCGTGAAGACGAAGAATCCACCCGGAAGAGTAGTATCACCCCAGCACTTAAGTAGGTGTGAGTTGTATCAGGATCCCCTTGTATCGTAGAGCGAATGAATGGTTCTTCAAACCAACGGTGTGTTAGATTTGTAGTGTGATGTTTGGTATGAATGAAAAAGTGTTGTTGGTTTTACCCCTCAACACTACTCCAGTTTTCAAATTTTGAACTTTTTGAACTTTAATTCAAACAAACCGTAGAAATTTCCCTCTTATCTTATCATCCACTCCGATGTTCAGATGGCCCCACCAACCTGCAGCGCCAACCAAGACGCCATGATGCAGATGCTGGAGATGATGATGGCCGACCGCGAAGCCGTGAAAGCTGAACGCCAGGCCAACATTGCTGCACTGTAGCAGATCGCTCGGAACAACAACGGACATGGAAACCACGACCACCCTGGGTCAAAACTGAAGAACTTTCAAAACACCAACCCACCTATTTTCAGCAAGACCGAAGAGCCCCTCGATGCCGATGACTGGCTCCAGACAATGGAGAACAACCTCGAAGTTGCGGGTGTTGAAGCCACAGAGAAAGTACTCTTCGCCACCCACTACCTGTCAGGACCTACACGAGCCTGGTGGACAAGCGCCCGCGCAATGAATGCTGGACAGATGATGACCTGGGAAGACTTCAAGCTGAAGTTTAGCAAGTACCATGTGCCCCAAGGACTGATCAAGAAGATGAGAGACGAGTTCCGCGAACTCAAGCAAGGCAGAATGTCCGTGGTAGAATACCGCGACAGATTCCTTACTCTGTCAAGGTACGCCCCGGACGAAACCGACACCATTGAGAAGAGGAAGGAAAGATTTTTGAACGGACTCCACGACGAGATGCAGACTGTACTGGTCAACATTCCCTTTGCTGACCTAGAAGCCCTGGTGGACTCCGCCATCCAGATGGAAGGGAAGCTTCACCAAGCCAACGAGAACCGCAAGCGCCGGATGATGAACCAGCATGGGTCCAGCAATACCCAGAAGTACCGCAACAACTCATCTGGAGGATATACTCCAAAGTACAACAAGCCCACTGCTCAGACTTACCGCCCAACCTAGACAAACAACCACGGAGGACCCCCGAAGCCCGGAGGCAACAACAACAACAATCACACCAGCCACAACCACCCCAACAACAACAACAACGGGAACAACAACAACAACAACACCACCACCAACAACACTGGCCCTAGGACTGGAAGCAATGCCATCCCCGTCGCCAACAAGGACAAGGCCACCATCACCTGTTATGAGTGTGGAGTGGTTGGGCATTACTCCGATGAGTGCCCCAAAAGATTAGCCAAGATTGCCGCCAACACCGCAGCACCTGCGCAGAACCAACGCCGCTTTGCCGCAAGAAAGAACCAGAACAACAACGGCCACTTCTACAACATGACTGCCACAGAAGCCCAAGAAGCACCTCAGGGCATGCCAAGTATGTTTCCCTGCTAAATCATATCTCCCAATCTCTCTTAGGAACCTAACTTTTCTTAAAATCTCGAGACGAGATTTGTTTAAGGGGGAAGGGTTTGTAACACCCCAAATTTCAAAACAAAGAGAAAATGAATTTCCTTTTATTTTCAAAAATGAGAACCAACAAAAACTTTTCTTACATAGAGTGCTATGCATAGTGCTCATACCTAATACTTGTGTTTTGCCATGAGGAGTGTTTTTATGCTTAGGTGATAAACCCTAAAACCCTAAAAGTGATCAAGTGAAGATCACAACCCAAATAAATTAAAAGAGAAAGAAATCAAATAAGAAAAACCCTAAACCCTAACCTTCTCAAAAATCATTTGGATCTACTTTGAGAAACCAAAATAAAAGAAAAAGACATATGTGGGCATGTAGCCCTAATGTGTAAATTTTTGAACTCTACCTTTCTTACTTTGATAAATGGTGGTGAACCATTGCAAAACTTACTAAACCCTAAACCTCATCCCTCTTGTCACCAACCTTTGAAAAACAAAATAAAAAGAAATGATCTTAATTAAGAAAAAGGCATATGCAAGCCTATGGCTACTTTTTGCAAATGCTCCAACTTTGAGTGTTGACCTTGGTGTATGTTTTGAAATACATCAACACACTCCACAAAGTATTTAGCAACCAATTCAAGTGAGAAGAAAATTAAAATCAAACATATGCATAGAGGCATATGTGGCACTTAGCCAAAATATCCAATCTTGACCTAGGCCCTTCCAGTGCCTCAAAATGGTTTGAAACCTTTACCAAACTTATTCTAACACCAAATAAACCTCACCCTTGTCAAAATGAAGCAAAGAAAAATAAAAGAATAAAAGTTAGAAATTCTCAACACCCTCACATATGGTTTATGCCATTTTTATAAATCTTTGACTGAGATCATTTTGGTCTTCACCATTAGTTGTAATATGATATTAAACCCTTATTACAACTTTTGGAATCAAAGAAACACAATTCAAATCAAATTCAAACTCAAATTGTGATCACATGTGATTATGGTCAATTCTGCCAATTTCAGTCTGGTCACTACTTTGAGCCCCTCTATATCAAGTTTTTCAAACTAAAATCTCTCAATTATTTGCACCTCATCCAAGAGCACATCAAGGTGAACAACTTTGGTAAAGACCACCATGCCAAATTCACTTTGTATAAAATTCTATGCTCATGACAAGTTTAGACTTTTTATCAAATGCAACAATCTCACACATTGCAATTTTGCAATTCTTTTATTTTTAGAATTCCACCACCACTTGTGAATGTCTCTGGTAATTTACAACTTATCCAAACCCACCATTTTAAAATTTTGGAACCATAGTGCATAGATCAAATTTGGCACAAAATTGAGAATTGCAAATAGGCATCAACTTCAAACACTATTCTAAATAGTGTTTGGCCTAACTTGGTTCCCCCATTGGTCACACATAGTGCCCTAGCATCTCCTCTAGCCATGCCATTGCCTAGCCATGCCCACCCTAGCACAAGGACTCCCCTATGTCATGGCATATGTCACACATGTTGGCCATGATCTTTTGTGCATGATCTAGACAACAAAACACAAACCACTATTTAAAATAGTGTTTGGACTAACTTGTCCCCTCCAACATCTTGTCCCCTCCAACATCTTGCCCCCTCCTTGACACCTTGGACATGCCATTCCCTTGGTCCCCTCCAACATCTTGTCCCCTCCAACATCTTGCCCCCTCCTTGACACCTTGGACATTGATGGCGTGTAACTCACACGTTCGTTGGGAACCCCAAGAGGAAGGTATGATGCGCAAAGCAGCAAGTTTTCCCTCAGAAAGAAACCAAGGTTTATCGAACCAGGAGGAGCCAAGAAGCACGTTGAAGGTTGATGGCGGCGGGATGTAGTGCGACGCAACACCAGGGATTCCGGCGCCAACGTGGAACCTGCACAAAACAATCCAAAGTACTTTGCCCCAACGAAACAGTGAGGTTGTCAATCTCACCGGCTTGCTGTAACAAAGGATTAATCGTATTGTGTGGAAGATGATTGTTTGCAAGAAAACAGTAAAACAAGTATTGCAGCAGATTTGTATTTCAGTATTAAAGAATGGACCGGGGTCCACAGTTCACTAGAGGTGTCTCTCCCATAAGATAAAAGCATGTTGGGTGAACAAATTACAGTCGGGCAATTGACAAATAGAGAGAGCATAACAATGCACATACATGTCATGATAAGTATAGTGAGATTTAATTGGGCATTACGACAAAGTACATAGACCGCCATCCAAGCTGCATCTATGCCTAAAAAGTCCACCTTCGAGGTTATCATCCGAACCCCTTCCGGTATTAAGTTGCAAAGCAACAGACAATTGCATTAAGTATGGTGCGTAATGTAATCAATAACTACATCCTCGGACATAGCATCAATGTTTTATCCCTAGTGGCAACAGCACAACACAACCTTAGAACTTTCTCACATCGTCCCGTGTGTCAATGCGGGCATGAACCCACTATCGAGCATAAATACTCCCTCTTGGAGTTAAGAGCAAAAACTTGGCCGAGCCTCTACTAATAACGGAGAGCATGCAAGATCATAAACAACACATATGTAATAACTTGATAATTAACATAACATGGTATTCTCTATCCATCGGATCCCGACAAACACAACATAGAGTATTACGGATAGATGATCTTGATCATGTTAGGCAGCTCACAAGATCCAACAATGAAGCACAATGAGGAGAAGACAACCATCTAGCTACTTCTATGGACCCATAGTCCAGGGGTGAACTACTCACTCATCACTCCGGAGGCGACCATGGCGGTGTAGAGTCCTCCGGGAGATGAATCCCCTCTCCGGCAGGATACCGGAGGAGATCTCCAGAATCTCCCGAGATGGGATTGGCGGCGGCGGCGTCTCTGGAAGGTTTTCCGTATCGTGGTTCTTCGCATCAGGGGTTTCGCGACGGAGGCTTTAAGTAGGCGGAAGGGCAACATGGGGGGCCACACGGGGGAACCACACTACAGGTCGGCGCGGCCAAGACCTGGGCCGCGCTGCCCTATAGTGGCGGCCCCTCGTGGCCCCACTTCGACTCCTCTTCGGTCTTCCGGAAGCTTCGTGGAAAAATAGGACCCTGGGTCTTGATTTCGTCCAATTCCGAGAATATTTCGTTACTAGGATTTCTGAAACCAAAAACAGCAGAAAACAGCAACGGTCTCTTCGGCATCTTGTTAATAGGTTAGTTCCAGAAAATGCACGAATATGACATAAAGTGTGCATAAAACATGTAGGTATCATCAATAATATGGCATGGATCATAAGAAATTATCGATACGTTGGAGACGTATCAGCATCCCCAAGCTTAGTTCTGCTCGTCCCGAGCAGGTAAAACGATAACAAAGATAATTTCTGAAGTGACATGCCATCATAACCTTGATCATACTATTTGTAAACATATGTAATGAATGCAGCGATCAAAACAATGGTAATGACATGAGTAAACAAGTGAATCATAAAGCAAAGACTTTTCATGAATAGTACTTCAAGACAAGCATCAATAAGTCTTGCATAAGAGTTAACTCATAAAGCAATAAATCAAAGTAAAGGTATTGAAGCAACACAAAGGAAGATTAAGTTTCAGCGGTTGCTTTCAACTTGTAACATGTATATCTCATGGATAATTGTCAACATAGAGTAATATAACAAGTGCAATATGCAAGTATGTAGGAATCAATGCACAGTTCACACAAGTGTTTGCTTCTTGAGGTGGAGAGAGATAGGTGAACTGACTCAACATAAAAGTAAAAAGAATGGTCCTTCAAAGAGGAAAGCATCGATTGCTATATTTGTGCTAGAGCTTTTATTTTGAAAACATGAAACAATTTTGTCAACGGTAGTAATAAAGCATATGAGTTATGTAAATTATATCTTACAAGTTGCAAGCCTCATGCATAGTATACTAATAGTGCCCGCACCTTGTCCTAATTAGCTTGGACTACCGGATCTTTGCAATACACATGTTTTAACCAAGTGTCACAATGGGGTACCTCCATGCCGCTCTGTACAAAGGTCTAAGGAGAAAGCTCGCATTTTGGATTTCTCGCTTTTGATTATTCTCAACTTAGACATCCATACCGGGACAACATGGACAACAGATAATGGACTCCTCTTTAATGCATAAGCATGTGGCAACAATTATTATTCTCATATGAGATTGAGGATATATGTCCAAAACTGAAACTTCCACCATGAAACATGGCTTTAGTTAGCGGCCCAATGTTCTTCTCTAACAATATGCATGCTCCAACCATAAAGGTGGTAGATCTCTCTTACTTCAGACAAGACGGACATGCATAGCAACTCACATGATATTCAACAAAGAATAGTTGATGGCGTCCCCGAAGCATGGTTATCGCACAACAAGCAACTTAATAAGAGATAAAGTGCATAAGTACATATTCAATACCGCAATAGTTTTTAAGCTATCTCGTCCCATGAGCTATATATTGCAAAGGTGAATGATGGAATTTTAAAGGTAGCACTCAAGCAATTTACTTTGGAATGGCGGATAAATACCATGTAGTAGGTAGGTATGGTGGACACAAATGGCATAGTGGTTGGCTCAAGGATTTTGGATGTATGAGAAGTATTCCCTCTCGATACAAGGTTTAGGCTAGCAAGGTTATTTGAAACAAACACAAGGATGAACGGTGCAGCAAAACTCACATAAAAGACATATTGTAAACATTATAAGACTCTACACCGTCTTCCTTGTTGTTCAAAACTCAATACTAGATGTTATCTAGACTCTAGAGAAACCAAATATGCAAACCAAATTAGCAAGCTCTAAGTGTTTCTTCATTAATGGGTGCAAAGTATATGATGCAAGAGCTTAAACATGAGCACAACAATTGCCAAGTATCAAATTATCCAAGACATTTTAGAATTACTACATGTAGTATTTTCCAATTCCAACCATATAACAATTTAACGAAGAAGAAACTTCGCCATGAATACTATGAGTAGAGCCTAAGGACATACTTGTCCATATGCTACAGCGGAGCGTGTCTCTCTCCCACAAAGTGAATGCTAGGATCCATTTTATTCAAACAAAACAAAAAACAAAAACAAACAGACGCTCCAAGCAAAGTGCATAAGATGTGACGGAATAAAAATATAGTTTCGGGGAGGAACCTGATAATGTTGTCGATGAAGAAGGGGATGCCTTGGGCATCCCCAAGCTTAGACGCTTGAGTCTTCTTAGAATATGCAGGGGTGAACCACCGGGGCATCCCCAAGCTTAGAGCTTTCACTCTCCTTGATCATATTGTATCATACTCCTCTCTTGATCCTTGAAAACTTCCTCCACACCAAACTCGAAACAACTCATTAGAGGGTTAGTGCACAATAAAAATTAACATGTTCAGAGGTGACACAATCATTCTTAACACTTCTGGACATTGCATAAAGCTACTGGACATTAATGGATCAAAGAAATTCATCCAACATAGCAAAAGAGGCAATGCGAAATAAAAGGCAGAATCTGTCAAAACAGAACAGTCCGTAAAGATGGATTTTATTAGGGCACCAGACTTGCTCAAATGAAAATTCCCAAATTGAATGAAAGTTGCGTACATATCTGAGGATCATGCACGTAAATTGGCTTAATTTTCTGAGCTACCTACAGGGAGGTAGACCCAGATTCGTGACAGCAAAGAAATCTGGAACTGCGCAGTAATCCAAATCTAGTACTTACTTTACTATCAAAGACTTTACTTGGCACAACAAAACATAAAACTAAGATAAGGAGAGGTTGCTACAGTAGTAAACAACTTCCAAGACTCAAATATAAAACAAAAATACTGTAGTAAAAATATGGGTTGTCTCCCATAAGCGCTTTTCTTTAACGCCTTTCAGCTAGGCGCAGAAAGTGTGACTCAAGTATTATCGAGAGATGAAGCATTGATATCATAAGCTCCCCCATCTGTAGTGGTACTAATCTTTGGCCTATAATAATATTTCTTTGGTTTAGCCACTTTAGAGACATACATAAACTTTTGCTCTTTTCCCACATAAGCTTTCTCTCTAAACTGTAAAGGTGAAAAGGTTGAACCCGAGGTTCCCATAGCTTTTTCAAGTTCGCCAATCCTATTAATTTGATTATCATGGTCAACACAAGTTCCTAGGACACTAATTCTTTCATCAATTCCTCCTAAGGATTTATCAAGTTTGTCCGTTTTATCAAGTAACATCTCCAACTTAGTTTCAACACTAAATTTTTTCTCTATGGCTTCCAATTTTTTCATAACATCCTCAAGGGAGGTTTCAATTTTAGTTTCATTAACAGGTGGTGTTCCAAATAAACTTTCAATAATGCAACTAGCTTCTAAAGCGGGAGCGCCTAGGAAGTTACCTCCCGCGAGACAATCAAGAACATATCTATTCCAGCTAGAGATACCAACATAAAAATTCCTGAGTAGGATAGTGGTGGAGTGTTTCTTAGTGCACCTATTATGGGCATCACTAATTCTATACCAAGCATATTTTAAACATTCTCCCCCTTGTTGCTTAAACGAACGAACTTCAACTTCAGGATTACTCATTTTAGCAGTAGTAAATAAAGCAAACTAAATAAAGTAAATGCAAGTAAACTATTTTTTTTGTGTTTTTGATATAGCGTGCAAGACAGTAAATAAAGTAAAACTAGCAACTAATTTTTTTGTGTTTTGATATAATGCAGCAAACAAAGTGGTAAATAAAATAAAGCAAGACAAAAACAAAGTAAAGAGATTGGGAAGTGGAGACTCCCCTTGCGGCGTGTCTTGATCTCCCTGACAACGGCGCCGGAAAAAGAGCTTGATGGCGTGTAACTCACACGTTCGTTGGGAACCCCAAGAGGAAGGTATGATGCGCACAGCAGCAAGTTTTCCCTCGAAAGAAACCAAGGTTTATCGAACCAGGAGGAGCCAAGAAGCACGTTGAAGGTTGATGGCGGCGGGATGTAGTGCGGCGCAACACCGGGGATTCCGGCGCCAACGTGGAACCTGCACAACACAATCCAAAGTACTTTGCCCCAACGAAACAGTGAGGTTGTCAATCTCACCGGCTTGCTGTAACAAAGGATTAATCGTATTGTGTGGAAGATGATTGTTTGCAAGAAAACAATAAAACAAGTATTGCAGCAGATTTGTATTTCAGTATTAAAGAATGGACCGGGGTCCACAGTTCACTAGAGGTGTCTCTCCCATAAGATAAAAGCATGTTGGGTGAACAAATTACAGTCGGGCAATTGACAAATAGAGAGAGCATAACAATGCACATACATGTCATGATAAGTATAGTGAGATTTAATTGGGCATTACGACAAAGTACATAGACCGCCATCCAACTGCATCTATGCCTAAAAAGTCCACCTTCAGGTTATCATCCGAACCCCTTCCAGTATTAAGTTGCAAAGCAACAGACAATTGCATTAAGTATGGTGCGTAATGTAATCAATAACTACATCCTCGGACATAGCATCAATGTTTTATCCCTAGTGGCAACAAGCACAACACAACCTTAGAACTTTCATCACTTTGTCCCGTGTGTCAATGCAGGCATGAACCCACTATCGAGCATAAATACTCCCTCTTGGAGTTAAGAGCAAAAACTTGGCCAGAGCCTCTACTAATAACGGAGAGCATGCAAGATCATAAACAACACATATGTAATAACTTGATAATTAACATAACATGGTATTCTCTATCCATCGGATCCCGACAAACACAACATAGAGTATTACAGATAGATGATCTTGATCATGTTAGGCAGCTCACAAGATCCAACAATGAAGCACAATGAGGAGAAGACAACCATCTAGCTACTTCTATGGACCCATAGTCCAGGGTGAACTACTCACTCATCACTCCGGAGGCGACCATGGCGGTGTAGAGTCCTCCGGGAGATGAATCCCCTCTCCGGCAGGGTGCCGGAGGAGATCTCCAGAATCCCCCGAGATGGGATTGGCGGCGGCGGCGTCTCTGGAAGGTTTTCCGTATCGTGGTTCTTCGCATCAGGGGTTTCGCGACGGAGGCTTTAAGTAGGCGGAAGGGCAACGTGGGGGGCCACACGGGGGCCCCACACTACAGGTCGGCGCGGCCAAGACCTGGGCCATGCCACCCTATAGTGGCGGCCCCTCGTGGCCCCACTTCGACTCCTCTTCGGTCTTCCGGAAGCTTCGTGGCAAAATAGGACCCTGGGTCTTGATTTTGTCCAATTCCGAGAATATTTCGTTACTAGGATTTCTGAAACCAAAAACAGCAGAAAACAGCAACTGGCTCTTCGGCATCTTGTTAATAGGTTAGTTCCAAAAAATGCACGAATATGATATAAAGTGTGCATAAAACATGTAGGTATCATCAATAATATGGCATGGATCATAAGAAATTATCGATACGTTGGAGACGTATCAGACATGCACACCCTATGCCACCCTATCCCCTCTCCTCTCCCTCCTTGAACCTATAAATAGAGCACTTCCCCCACTCCAATTCTTCACACCACTTCACTCCTCTCCTCTCCCTGATCTTCCTCAAGCAATCCCTCATCCCAATTTCATCCACAAAGCCCCAATCGATCGCCGGAGCGCCGCCAGTACTGCTGCAAGATCGCCGGAGCTAGGAGCCGCCCAGGAGAAGCCGCAAGTACCTGGAGCTTTGCCGTCGTCCACAACGTCGCTGCACAACCTCGCCGACGATCGCCGGACCGCCGGTGAGCCTCCGACCCCCTGCCCTCGCCGCGCCAGTAGCCTCCTCTCGCCGGAGATGACGACGGCCGTGCGCCGTTCGATCCAATTCTAATCGTGTGGCTCGTTTTAAATCATACCGTTTCGCTGTTTAAGTACCGCTGACAGTAGGTCCCGCTATCAGGTGGCCTGCTCGTGCGAGACACGCAGTGGGCCAGCCCGTTTTCTTTTTCTCCCCTGGCCCAATTCGTTTTCCCGCGCAGCCCAACAATTCAAATTCAAATTTTTTCGTTTAACTGAAATTCAATACTAGTGCTTGATTCAAAATTTAATAGAATCAAATCTACTGAGCCAAATTTGATGAATTTTATACCGTTGGAAAGCTAGTGAAAATATCTACAAA